>NC_057804.1:25684646-25767599 GCF_018294505.1 Triticum aestivum | reverse complement strand
CCCCGCCCTTTCCTTTCTCCCACTAAGGGGGAAAACGCAAGAGGAGGTGGCACCTCTTCCTTTCCTTCCTCTAGGGCCTGCGGCCAGGGAAAGGGGCACACCAGCCCCTTGTGGGCTGGTATGTCCCTCCCTCGGCCCATTAAGCCCATATCTTTGTCGGGGTTGTCCGAAACTCCTTTCCAGTGACCCGATATGTACCAGGTACCCTCCGGAACACTTTCAGTGTCCGAATACTGTCGTCCTATATACCAATATTTACCTCTCGACCATTTCGAGATTCCTCATCATGTTCGTGATCTCATCCGGGACTCCAAACAATATTCGGTCACCAAATCACATAACTCATGTAATATTGTCATCGAACGTTAAGCGCGCGGACCCTACGGGTTCGAGAACTATCTAGACATGACCGAGACACCTCTCCGGTAAATAACCAATAGCGGAACCTAGATGCTCATATTTTCTCCCACATATTCTACGAAGATCTTTATCGGTCGAACCGTTATGACAACATATGTTATTCCCTTTGTCCATCGGTATGTTACTTGCTTGAGATTCGAGCGTAGGTATGTTCATACCTAGTTCAATCTCGTTACCAGCAAGTCTCTTTACTCGTTCCGTAATACATCATCCTGTAAATAACTCATTAGTCACTTTGCTTGCAAGGCTTCTTATGATGTGTATTACCGAGAGGGCCCAAAGATACGTCCCCGATACTCGGAGTGACAAATCCTAATCTCGATCTATGCCAACCCAACAAACACCTTTAGAGATACCTGTGGAGCATCTTTATAATCACACAGTTACGTTGTGGCGTTTGATAGCACACAAGGCATTCCTCCGGTATCCGGGAGTTACATAACCTCATACTCGAAGGAATATGTATTTGACATGAAGAAAGCAATAGCAATAAAACTGAATGATCATAATGCTAAGCTAACGAATGGGTCTTGTCCATCACATCATTCTCCTAATGATGTGATCCCGTTTATCAAATGACAACACATGTCTATGGTTAGGAAGCTTAACCATTTTTGATCAACAAGCTAGTCTAGTAGATGCTTACTAGGGACACGGTATTTTGTCTATGTATCCACACATGTATCAAGTTTCTGGTTAATACAATTCTACCATGAATAATAAATATTTATCATGAAATAAGGAAATATAAAATAACAACTTTATTATTGCTTCTAGGGCATATTTCCTTCATGGTGGGCTCAACATCGTTGGCCAGTTAGCCGCTTAGCGGTAATGGGAAGGCGGACAACTTTGCTTCCCGTGGCTCCGGAGGAGGAGGTTATGGAGGTAGAGTTGGAGAACGCCTAAGCGGAGCTGGAAAAGACGAAGCTTCGGTTCTCTTGGTTCATGGCCGGGCACAGGGAACGGGCGCCGGCGACCATTTAGGTTAGGTAACTATACCTAGCCAAACGAGCTCTGCTTAAATTTGATGTAAAAATGTAATGAAATCCATCGTGTTTACATGAAATCTGACCGTGTTTATATGAAATCCACCCGTGTTTGATTGAATTTACTCCGGTTGGTTCGAGTTGTTGTCAAAATGTATGCGGCTAGTGTTGGATGGCGTCCTCCGGCATCCGTGTCTGCAGACTGGTTCCCCCTGTCCGTGGACGGGGCAGGAGGAAATTTGCAGAACTTACTATGAGCCATATGCAACCCAACTACTATAACCAAAGTGCCATCACATAGACCAAGTGTTGGTTCCAATGAGATCACTGACACCACATCCTCGAACATATATAATTGCATGGTAGTAGCGGTAAGCAAGCAAGTATGCAACACCACATCACCCATTTATGTACCAAAATGCACATATATATACTTGTGCGACTCAATGCAGGCCGAACTGCTTTCGATGTCTATGTTACCTCACAAGCGGTCGCAACTATGTGATAATTCTATCAGCTTAAATTAGGATATTTTCCCGGTCCATGGAGTTGCGGCTCTATCCGCCTCCCTCTTTGATCCAATTCAATAGGAGCACTCACACTTCCAGCATGCATATTGGTATAAACAACTAAACAAGGCTCCAGAAGAGCCAAGGCAACCCCGATATAAATCTAATGTCGTGCCTTTGCAGAGCATCCACCTTGCTCAAGATCTGGACTTCGCAATATGGAGATTGGAATTTTTGCTCCTCTGTTATTTTCATGATCAAAGCTGCTGCTCTACAGTTGAGGAGGCAGAACAATTTGGTGATCCTGCAATACAAGTGGTTTGGTTTCTGCCAGCCAGCTTTGATAGTCCTATTTTTGATCTGTCCTATAGTTTGATTGACATTCCTGAAATATGCGCATGCGAGGTTGTCAAGGAACTTGATGTGGAGTGTGGTGTATGCTAATATGGTTAAGAGGTTATTTTTATAAGAAGGATGCTTAGCGTACTAAACTAATGAGAGAGAAAGGATAATACAGTTGATTACTTACGAATATGACAATCTTGCCAACATCTCTTTCTACCAATACCTCCTGTTCCCAAAGACATAGAATTGAGATAGTGACATGGCAAGGAAAAAGTAGACTCTTCAATGCTAGTGGTTCTCTTTCACTTCGACACATCCTTGCATTTTGGCCGTGTGTGCTTTCATTTGTTTCACATTTCAAAGTCTATATGTAATGGGCATAATCAAGAATGAGACAAATGGTAGGTGTTGTATTTAAAATTGGCCTCTGCTAGTCTATAGTGTTGGACCCTCATAAGCACCATCGAAGATTTCAAGATTCAACTCCCATCCATCGCGCTTTACATATTTCTACCTTTCCAGAACGAGAATCCTTGCTAATCAATTGATGAAAAAAAATCCCAGCCAGTCTCGTATTTCCTACCAATCTTCACCAAACACCTCTCTCATATCAAACATCAATATCACAACCTCCTAGCCCCAATGCCTTGCTACAATCCTATTTCCATCTTGTCCACACGCCATCCAACACCGGGTGAGGAAGCATGGAAGACAAACCTCCAGAACTCACGAGATCAATAATTGTGGACAAGGATAAGATAAATGAGAAAGACAAAGCAAAACCAATGCATATTGTGCATCAAAAACTTGCAATTGCTCAAACAAAATAGTGAACAGACAACTAGATGTGGGCCACCATATTCTCTACCCATTGTAACTGGGAGACATACATATGTGAGAACTACGTATATAGTCGAGCATATCGACATGAGATAAATTAAAGAACAAAATGCTAAGGGTGATAAGCTTGGGCATATAATCAACTCCCAACATGATCTACAATCATTTTTCACCAATCGATGCCTAAATGGGATATAGTCTTGAGAGATATTGACACAAACCAAGAATGAATGCATAGCAGTGACATCAACTACATCATGCGGAATGTGTGGAAATAAATGAACGAATGCATCTTCAATGTCACACGAATTATATATATCGAGGTAGCCCTCCTCGCCTTTGAGGAGATCATCCAGAGGGGCATAACCATTAACTAAAAACAATGCCATCCAAATTTAGGAGTAATCTGCACCCTTTTCCATTTAAGTATTTTTGGCATGTCCTCTATCAAAGTATGACCACTTTGTACAAATTATAGTTTCTTCCTCTTATTGGAAAGGTAACACTCGTGTTGTTTGCTCCCAATATTAAGCACTGTTTTTTTTGCCTAATCAACGTTGAGCCGATGGATATAGGCCGACTAGAATGGTGAAAATGGTTAGGACCAAGGTGGTGACTTGAGACTTCATGTATCACACTTCTAAGATTAATCAATATTATTAGTCCAAGTAGTAGTTTAGTTTCATATTGATATTTTTAACTAACGAATGCTAATTGTAATTCTCCTAAGTCAAATATATCATTTGATTTATCCTCAACTATTGCCATTGATATACCACTTAACAAGTTGCTCATATGCTATTTATTAATGAATGTATTTTTCTTCTACTTTGCATATTTATGGTTCTCTACTAGACTATGCATATTTGTGTTATTGGCAATATAGTTTAACTATACCATATAACACTAATCATCATGGGAAGGAGGTCGCTAGTGGCAAAGCGTGAAACAAGAGGATAAGGCCATTAGGGTCAACTCCATTCTATGGTGTAATTTTCAATGACGAGCAATAACAAAGACTTAATTAGTGAATCATTTATGAATGATATTGTGTGATCACTTGAACTCAACAGCTGTATGCTATATTCGTCCACCTTAATGGTTGGGGTGGGAGGTTGCTGGAGGCGAATTAAAGTGACAGTAGTGAGGATGCCCATGATCACTGCAAACTAAATCTGATCATACCCTGGACGGGCTGGGTTTCGGGCCGGGCTTGACAAAGCCTGAAGTGAAAATCCCAAGTCCGAGCCCGTCTCAAAAGCCCGAAATATGTGCTTTCTCAAGCTCGAGCCCGGCCCGAATGCAAGCCTCAAGCCCGAAAGTCCAACCCGAATGCAGTTTATCAATGTACGCACGTGTATGCCCGGCCCGAAGCCCGAAAGCCTGGCTGGAAAAGGTGAGAAATAATGGAAGCCCGGATATTGTTTCAAGTTGTAAAATGAAGCCCGAGCCTGCCCCGAGAGACAAGCCGGGCCGGCCCGGGTTTTTCAGGCCGGGCTTCCCATGAACAGGTTTACCGCAAACCGTGACAAAATTATAACTCTAAAGGTGGGGCATGTATCTCACATTCATTACTTTTTAAAGCTAATGTTAAGGACACAACTGTAGGCAAAACAAGTTATTGCCGCAATACGAATATTGTACTCCCTTCATCCCAAAATAAGTGCCTCAACTTTATACTAGCTCTAGTGCAAATTTGTACTGAGCTCAAGACGCTTATTTTGGGACGGAGGGAGTAGTTTGCTAAATATTACTACGTTCTCTTTACTTATTTTGGCCAATCCGAAACCTTAATTAAACGTATTGACAACCTCACCCAAGGGATGTCAGCAGAGTTGAAGGTAAGGTGCTACGTCGCACGGGGTCATAAAGGAGAAAGGTGAAGAATGAGCCGTAATCAAATTATAAATTTTTCTCATTCTTTTACGGGAAATTATAAAATCATTGATTATATAGTCTGCAGTTTTTAAAAAATTATGGACGCCCGAAGCCACTGTACTGCATGATGTTTTCAAAATTACCCGGTACAAATCATCGAACTTCATGCTATTTTGAAGAATATGAATGGTCTGTTATAATACTAGTTTTTGTTTTTGAGATGCTGCTAATATTGGAGTACTTCTCGATCGTACTACGTATGAATTCCCTACCTAACGTTCCCACTCCCAACCGTCCCGTTCCCGTACCACCATTTCCTCTTCCTCGCCTTCCGTTCCGTTCCGCCGACGCTTCATTCTCCTTCCCTCACCCCACCCCCCACCCGCGTCGCCGCCATCGCCGTCCCCGTTCCTCCTCCTCGCCGCGCCCCTGCCGTCTCCGCCCGCCCGCCCGTCGGCAGTCTCTGGATTCGAGGTACGATGCTGTTCTCGTCCAGCCATGGCCATGCCCTCAGCTAAATCCGACGGATCTTCACATTATCTGATTAGACCCGCCCCCGATTTCACTCCCCTGCCGCCCCTGGGGCAGCCGCAGCTTACCTTGTGACGAGGCACCCTTAAACCCTAGTTCCTGAACTGGACCCCCATCTTCCTACCCCAGGGCCCGATTCGTCGGGAAATAAGCAGCAATACGCTGTTGTTAGTTGTTATGTTTTTCAGTTTCGGCGCTGTTTATTGTAAATGTAAAACCTGTAGATGCTCTTGCACAATGTTTCATGCGCTCACACAGTGAAATCTCAGCCATTTTAAGCCATCACTGCAATTTATCTGCCTTGCAGGCCCCGGCGCTCCTATGGCGACACCCGACGAGCATGCCGAGGAGGAGTATGCTGAGAAGGAGTATGCCGATTTCGAGGAGAGGGTCAAGAGGACGATATACATCGACCACCTCTCCCCTGTGGTTACTGGGCAGGTTATCCGAGCAGCTCTTTCCCAGTGTGCTAATGTTGTCAGTGTGGAGTTCGTTGAGAACTACACGATCCCGTATGACATCCCAGCCGCCGCGCTGGTGGAGTTGGACGACGAGTCGCAGGCCAGGTCTGCTGTGGACCTGATGCGAGACTTCCCCTTCATAATCGGCGGAATGCCCAGGCCTGTCCGAGCTAGCCTGGCAAGGCCCGAGATGTTTCCTGACCGTCCGAGCCCGCCCGGCTCGAAGATGGAGTTCCTTTGGCTGAAACAAGGAGATCCGGAGTATGATGGGATGAGCAAGCTCAAGAGCCTTGCAAAGAGGCAGGAAGCAGAGAACATGGCGCTCATCAAGGTGAAGTACTAGTTGATTTATGACTGATCTCTATTATGTACTTATTATAGGAACAAACCATTGCTCCGGAATGTACTAGAATGTAGGACCTAATTAATTAATAGGGCGTATGCAATCGCAACCAGACATGTCAACACATACTTTTAGCATTCGTTATCATGCTCGCACCATTTGGATGTAACTTACCTACATTATACACATCACTTTGTGGATTTTGACCATGATCTTGCTGTTCTTTAAAACACAATGCAGTTGCTTTCATCCTTCTTGGTTGCAACTTGTGTTTTGAGGAGCCGTAGCTCATTGAGCTTTTTTTCTTCCTTCAGAATATACTGGAGGAGGAGAAGGAGCTGGCGGCTCAGCAGCAGATAATGCTTGACGCCAACTACCACAAATATGACTTGCTTGAGAACATCGTGCAAAACGGGACCATCAAGAACCTTGCTGGCCACTATAGGGTCAACTTGTTCGACGGCTGATCGTTTTTGACAGTCTATGATGAAATGGCTTCAGAGATTGCAGTCCCTGGTGCAAGCTAGTTCCATTCCACTCGTAAAATGTGTGATAGTGACAACCGTTGACTAGTTTGATGCAGCCGCGCTCTACTTGTGGCCAGCTGCGTCTTCTTCTGTGTAAAAGTGGGTCCTTATGTAGTGTGACGGCTTAGATTATCACGTAATCTTTGTATGATGTCAGTTTAACATCGCATCAAGTTAATGCAACGATGTATGATATTGTCTCTTGTATTATGTGAAACTTGCATATCATATCAGGCGTGTTGGTGCCATGGTGTAGTCCTGTCTGCAGTTTTCTGGCTAGCTTGAGATATACGTCGGTCCTGATTCAAACAGGAGTGAAGTCTTGATCCCAGGAATGGACTCATTATCACAGCGGTTTTATGGAATATTGGCAACACAGCATTACAAGTGCCATGTTTCCAACCTGACCCTGGTATAGTTAATTCAAGAGCATTCCATACAGAAAGTACAGGTAATTCGTTCATCAAATCTCCACACTGTCACTCCCATGTGGTTGTTTTTCTTTGGATATATAAACAACAGAAGTGATTTTTCTTCCTTCTGCCTTTTTAATCATTTGTTCTGGTCTAAGTGGAGACAGCATCAGTGCATGAAATGACCCCTAAAAGCCTGGATCTTTCAGTACAGCTTTTAATAACATTTACCTGTAGGATCCAATCTTGCTTTGCAAATATAACACATAATCTAGCATTTCTTCCGGTCTAACTAACTCAGTAAGTCTGCATATCCTATTCCTCATGTTTGTCACTAGTATAGTACTACTACTACAGTTTGTTGGCCTAACCAAGCCAAGCCAATTATAGATTGCAATCTCTGTATCCTTAATTTCATGGAAGTCAAATGCATTTAGTGGTCTGTTGTCCTTGGAAGTTGGAAACTACCATCCTCTGTTTGCCAAAAGCTGGTCACCACTAAATGTTGTTATGATCATCATGTCCACGTTATTGCAAGTACAGCGGCACTATGTCGATTCAGTGAACCCAGAGGTCATTTTGCAACAAGGAACTGGTGGGATACTGCTCTATACAGCAAGTACAGTAGTACCACTATGTTGATTCAGTGAACCGACACAACAATTTGCAGTATATGTACCAAATTGTAATAAGAAAATTTTATAAAAGAGTATATTTAGGGTGATCTTTGTAAGGGTGAAAATTACTTCAAGTAATTCGTAGCACATTAGTTTCAATTATTCAAAGATGAAACACACCTTCATAATTGATCCCTGAGATTGACACCAATTGAAGTATTATAGTATACGTATTTTAGGTAGTGTAGATAACTAGATATAGTGGGTACATCAGTGAAACATGAAGCTTTGTGTATCAAGGAGGAAATTAAAGAAAAGAGTGATGAACTGAGAAGCGCTAGAACGAGGATGGGTGATAACCGACTGCTAGATTTGTGAGAGGATCAGCAAAAAGTTTGATGAAGTCAGTGGTAGATCCCAAAGGACATGTACGCCTGAAGAACACAGCAACTTGACCAGTACAAGTGTATAACAGTAGGATGTCCACATGCTGGCTTTGTACAGGTGTACTACTGCTTGGTACCTCTGTTCTTTTTGTTCTCCAAGGGTTGCATTAGCCTAAGCAAAACTGGCGTCAGCTGGTAACTGCGAGGATCGAAATCAAGTTCACAGTATCACCGAGGCGTGGGCTGCAACTACGCGCCCGAGGCCTGTCTCAAAGGTAAGATGGCCTCAAATCCAATGGAATTGTCGCGGATGATAAGTTTTTGTTGCGCAGGTTTGGTTCTGCTGTTTCTAATGTGGGTGATTGTTTGTCTAACATCCCTGGAAGAAGTGAGTGTGCAGGAGTAAGTCAAGGAGCCTCATATACATAAAGTGGCGCCGAATGCTGAATTTCTGGAAGAAAATGATAACATGGATTGTTGCTTACATTTTCCAGGGGTTGCCCTGCATTGCTTTCTCATGATGCCTCCAATGCTCATGGACATAGAAATCGAGAAAGTGAAAATGTGAAGAAACAATGGCTCCAATGCTAGCACTCTCTTTCACTTATCATTGCCTTTGGCCCTTTCTATCCCCTTTCTTCTGTTTCGCACTTTCAAGTTTATATAATGGGGGTGGAAACAATCAACAAGAGGGGCGAGGTTGGTGGTCGAGTCAGTAGAGTAGATGGTACATTGTTGCGCATTGATGCGAGTCACAGAAGTAGGTGGTACATTGTTGCATGAGCTCACCTCCCTCTCTTGTATTTTTTTCTTGTGCTTATCAGTATATCTACCTACCTATATAAACCATTCATTGGTTCATTTCCATGTGTACTTCAGCTTTCCATTGTTGTTGTCTTTGCAAAATGATTGAAGTGCTGGACTTGTCCAAACTCAAATTTGTTAAAGTTTGACCAAATCTCTACACTGTCACTGCCATGTGGTTGTTTTTCTTTGGATATATAAACAACAGAAGTGATTTTTTCCCTTATGCCTTTTTAATCATCTGTTCTGGTCTAAGTGGAGACAACATCAGTGCATCAAATGACCCCTAAAAGCCTGGATCTTCCTGTACAGCTTTTAGTAACATTTACCTCTAGGCTCCAATCTTCCTTTGCAAACATAACACATAATCTAGCATTTCTGCTGGTCTAAACTAACTCAATAAGTCTGCATATCCTATTCCTCATGTTTGTCATTAGTATCACTACTATTATTTGTTGGCCTAAGTTCCTAACCAAGCCAAGCCAATTATAGATTGCAACCTATGTCATTAGTTTCAGGAAAGCCAAATGCATGTAGCGATCTGTTGTCCATGGAAGTTGGAACCTACCATCCACCATTTTCCAAAAGCTATTCACCACTAAATGCTGTTATGATCCTGTCCATGTTATTGCAAGTGCATTGGTACTATGTCAATTCAGTGAACCAAGAGGTTATTTAGCAACAAGGAACTGGTGGAATATTGGACGTGGAGTATGTGAGCTCGGGCACACAGGCTCTCGGTATCGCGCACGTCCATAATAGCTATGAGATTCGGAGAATTCAATGCGGCATTCTGTCAGGTGGGGCACGCGTGGTGTGGGAAATTGGAATATACGTCGCTATACCCACCCGACAGATGGGCCATGAATTGACGGAGGGGTGGACACCGTCGAGGGACATAGCCTGAGCCGTGGCTCGAGGTTTGGTCGCCGTCCCGATCCGTGGATCAGGCCTGGAGGTTTCCACTAGCCTCCGGCAGGGCATGCAGTTAATGCGGCTATCTGGCTGTGCGGTGGTAGGTGGGCTGAAGGTTGATTTCTCTAGGATCCCAGTTCAGGGGGGAGGTCGAGAGATTAACTGCGGCGCCGAGCTTCGTTTGTCCGGCGACCTAGCAGGCGACCTCGCACGCGCTCCGCCGACCATGGAGTTCTTGCTTCAGACGATAAACATGTAAGGATCTGCTCCATTCACCATTGTGTATCAATTGCTTTGACTAGGGATTTGGGGATCGGTGGGGGGTGGGGTTGGGGCTGATCTAGATTCTGCCGCTGACAAATTTCTGTCAACAAACTAGAACGCTGCTTGAGGAGGTGAACGATAACAACGGCGCAATGGAACCTGTGACGTTCCCCGTCACCGCGCCGGCGGAGCTTGCGCTTCCACTACCTGCCGCTTCATGTGCGGACGCACAGATCTATTGGGCGGAGACAGAAGCTGCTGACGTGCGTTAGTCCTCCGAGCACTCAATTCAGCAAGTCGACCCTAAAGCGCCAGGCTGGACTCAAAGGTACTGCAGATATGACACTTCAATTGCATTAGCTATTGTTACTGAAGTTCTATAAGCAGTATTTGTGATTCACTTAGTAAGAACTACGGGTGGAGCTTAGTAAGGAGAAAAATGAAAAACCCAATCGCAAACTCGCATGGACATGTAGTTACATAGGTATATATGTGTGCTCAAAATTGTGACAGTATGTAATTAGTGGAAGTCTGTGGTTGGAGAGGAAATACGTGACGCAGAGATATGATTTAGTCTGTGGTTGTATATGCATGCGGTGTCACAGTAATATAGGTTATGATGACCGTAAAATTAACAAGTTGACTGACTCTTGTGCACCATGTGGCTGTCTACTCTGTTCTGGAAACAGAGTCCGTTTGGGAGCCGCCGCTGAAGGCAGGGTCCCTTGCTCGGACAGGGTGACAGCATTGGAGAAGACTGTGAGGGAATTTGCCGAGCATCCAGGGGACATAGTGATGATCAAGCCAAATATCGGAACAACCTTCGACAGTCTGGGTGAAGCTTATGACTTTTACAATTTGTATTCATGGGAGAAAGGATTTGGAATTAGATACGGGAAGAGCAGACTAAATGTGAACATGATAAAATGCATCCAAGAGATCGTGTGTGGATGCGCGGTACAGCTAATACTTCATCAGATTTTGACAATTCATTTTTCACATCTTTCGTGCGTTTTAACTGATGATGGTACTCTGTTAATGTCACCGGGGGAAGCCGATAGTTGAAAATACTCGTTCTTGTCGCTGTGAATGCCCGGCACTAGTGATATTACTGCGGTCCAAGGACAATGGGTGGTACATAGCTGAGCATCGAGATGGGCACAACCATTCTCTGTCGCAGACTTACGGCCAAACAATACACTGGCCGTCACATAAGCATATCAATGTGTACAGCATGGACCTGGTGAAGCAGCTGCGGCAAAACAATGTTAACCTAGCAAAGGTGTACAGCATTATCGGGAGCTTCTTCGGTAAGATGGAGAACGTATCGTTCACGAAAAGAGCACTGAGAACTTTGTGTGGCAAGATAAGCCGTGAGTAGTCCAAAGATGATGTGAGGAAGACAATGGAAGTTTTCCAGGAGCTGTGTTCAAAGGATCAACAATTTACATATCGGGTACAAGCTGACAATGAGGGCAGAATAAGCAACCTGATGTGGGCTACGGGAAACAGCAGGCTGCAGTACAATTTCTTTGGTGATGTAGTTACATTCGACACAACCTACCGTACCAACCTGTACGACATTCCCTTTGATTTATTTGTTGGGGTTAACAACCATTTCCAGAGCATCATTCTAGCAGGTGTGCTTGTTAGGCAAGAGACAGATAGAAACATTTGAATGGGTTTTCTCGGAGTTTGTTAGGATAATGGGTGGTAGGACGCCAGAAACAATTCTGACGGGTAAGGGAGTGTGCTTATTGGGTAAATGAATTTGGAAATATCTTGTTCATTGGTAGACATGTAGAACTAATGCTGGGCTTATTCATAAAATGCAGACCAAAACAGAGCAATGGAGGTTGCAATAAGGAATGTGATGCCAGACACATCTCACCGCTGGTGCAAATGGCATGTGCTTAAGAAGGCAAAGGAGTCGCTTGGGCCATTGTACTCAAAAACAGTGATTTCCGACCAGAGTTCCACAAGGTTGTCAACCACATGCTAACCATAGATGAGTTTGAAGAAGGTTGGAAGTACCTTGTTGATAAGTACAACTTGAAAAGTCACGATTACATGACTAATTTGTACGAGATACGGCACAAGTGGGCAAAGCCGTACTTCAAGGGTGCGCAAAAATGACTAGTACTCAACGGAGTGAAAGCGCGAACCACATGTTGAAGAACTACGTGCCACCCGGTTGCCCAATGCACATCTTGTGAGGAAGTATATGAGTTTGATTTTTGACAGGGAGTCAGAGGAAAATTACGAGGAGAAGCGGACAGCAATTGTAAGAAGATTTGATAATTGAAATGTCATGCTAGTAGAGAGACGTAGGTAAGTTGAATTATGAAAGTACTCACTTGTGTTTTGTATTGCAGGGAGGCCACTTATGCGTGCAAACATGGCAACAGAAAGACATGCTGGTCAGATATACACTAGAGCTATGTTCGAACAGTTTGGGTATATACTTTACGAGTCCGGTGCATATCAAGTGGAAGAGATCGAAAAGGGTAAAGAGTATGTTGCAATACATACAGACGCTGCACGGAGGGAGAAATGGTGCAGAACTTCATAAAAGGTGACTGTGCTCGAAGGAGGGGGGAGTTTGATTGTGAGTGTGGTCAGTTTGCACACATGGGGCTGCTGTGTAGCCATATCCTGAAGGCCAGAATGGGCGACCAAGCGGCACAGTCCGTTTATTCCCATCTGACCCGCCACCTAGCTAACTGAAGGAATTACCTGGCAAGTGGGCCAACCGCTATTTTGTGAAATAACAACGCGGACCATATACGACCTCATATACCTATTCCCGTCCAGATCACGAGGGGAATAAATGGCACAGATAACAGGAGCCTGTGAGCCCGGGCTCACAACAACATTTTCGTGGAATATTGCTCTATACAGCAAGTACAGTCGTACTACGATGTTGATTCAGTGAACCAACAAGACATTTTGCACTATATGTACCAAATTGTAATGAGCAAAATGAAAATAAAAGTATATTTTCGGTGATCTTTGTAGCGATGAAATGTTCTTCGAGCAATTCATAGCACATTAGTTCCCAATATTCAAAGATGAAGCACACCTTCATAATTGATCCCTGAGATTGACACCAATTAAAGTATTATCGTAGGGACATTTTAGATAGTGTAGATAACAAGATATAGTAGGTACATCAGTGAAACATGAAGCTTTGCACGTTAAGGAGGAAATTAAACAGAAGAGTGATAGGCATAGAAGCTAGAACGAGGATGGGTGATAACTGACAGCTAGGTTTGTGAGGGGGTCAGCAAAAAGTTTTGACGAAGTCAGTGGGATATCCCAAAGGACATGTACGCATGAAGAACACAGCAACTTGATCTGTACAAGTGTATAACAGTAGGAAGTCCACAGGCTACCTTTGTTCAGGTGTACTACTACTTGGTTGTCCTGCTCTATTTGTTCTCCGCGGTTGCATCAGCCTAAGAAAAACTTGCGCCACCTGGTAACTGCTAGGATCTAAATCAAATTCTCAACATGGGAGGGGCGCCCTGAGCAACTACGGCGCTGGAGCTTGTACCAAAGGTAGAATGGCCCTAGATCCTTTGGAATTTTTGCGGGTGTTAAGTTTGTGTTGGGCAGGTTTAGACCCGTTGTTTCTCATATGGGTAATTTTCTGTCTAACATCTCTGAAAGAAGTGATTACGATAGGAGTAAGTTAAGCAGCCTCATATATTTAAAGTGGCGCTGAATGCTGAATTGCTCATATAGTTCCAAGTTTTTCTAGCCTTTTTCTTCTCTTGCCCTGGAGTATGCAAGATACTAAATTTCTGGAAGAAAGGATAACATGGATGGTTGCTTACATTTTCTTTAGGTTGTCCTGCATTGCTTTCTCCTGATGCCTCCCATGCTCATGGACATTGAAACTGGGAATTAAAAATGTAAAGAAACAATGGACACTCCGGTGCCACTAGTCTCTATCACTTACCCTTTCCTTTGGCCCTTTCTATGCCCTGTTTGTTTCGCACTTTCAGGTTTATATAATGGGGGTGGAAAGAATCAAGAAGGGGGAGTGGCAAGTGGTCGATTAGAGTAGGTGGTACATTGTTGCGCATTGATCAGTGTCACTAAAGCTGTCATGATTCAAGAAGGACAGAAAACAAGAAAAAAATTTAATGTGTAAAGAGTGTCCTTTTATACTCATGGCCTCCTCACAAATGAGTCTACTTATGATGCGCTCACCAACTGGACTTGCAAATTACCGAAAGATCTCCTAAAATGGACAAGATATTGAGCTTTATAGAGAAGATGATAGAGTATAGCATCAGCTCAAGAACAACAATAGAAAAAAAACATCTATTAGTACTAGACACTCAAAGATCGAAAGTGTCCTTCTAATCCCCAGCTCAAATGCTTCGGCTATGAACAGTAAAATCCAAAACAAAAAGAAAATAATTTCAAATAGTTCTGAATTTGCTTGGTTCTCTTCCTGCGTTCAAATTTTTGTAATGAAACGACATTCATGGAAGTCTGAGAAAAAAATAACAAAACCATCACTCAGAAATACTTTCAAAAATAGTCTTTTTGGAACAACGAGTTTGTTTTCTCTCGTTCAGAGCATTTCAAATGTTTTTTCTTTATTTTTTACTATTTTTTTATTTTACTATTCATGAGAGTGCATTTGAGCTCGAGTGACAAACTCCATGTCCCTCAAAGATGCTATTCCTTGGCGGCCACATATTTTGCTAATCTTCGGAAATGAAAAAGCCTAAACCAACAAGGGTTGGGTATGTAGGGTTTCCTTTGTCGGGCTAAAGTGCATCATCAAATATAGCATGTACAGTCTGAACACTTGCATGTTTCATCAATTCATCACTAATCTGAATAGACTGATATATCTTTAATATCTGGATGCATCTCATCCTTATGCACACAAGAGTTTAGAAGTGCAAATTGCGTTGATCAGTAGACCAATTTTCGCATAGTTGATTCTGACAAAAGTATTAGGTTCAGTGAAGTTAGACTTCTCCATGAGGCCAATCTGGACCTAATAGCCATGTCCGCCCGAGAAATATTTTGTCACCACAATGTCCAATCTAAATTAAGAATATGTGCAGAGGATAAGGAGATCCAAGGGGAAGCAATGGTTGGAAGAAGCAAGCAAAGAAGGAAGCAAGCCATAGGAAGCAGGTTTTTTCCATGGCCAGCATGCCTAAGCTCACCTCCCTCTCATGTATTTTTCCTTGCGTTCTTACCACACTATATCTACCTACCTATATAATTTTTTAAACCTATGCATTGGTTCATTGCCATGCACAGTACTTCCGCTTTCCATCGTTGTTGTCACATTGAAATTTGCAAGGGAAAATGGGTAAGGTCCCAAGGGGGGCAGGGGGTGCTCTGCTTCTGGCTCTGGTTTTGGCTCTCGTTTGCTTCTTCTCAGGTGCTCTTCACCTGCTCCCAGTCACCTGACCACACCATCACTTTCTGCTTCGACAGGTACTGATCAACTGAGTGATTCCTCTCACTGGCCTCCAACTTTGAATGATAATACAAAAACAAAGCTGCAGTAATCATACTAGTAGCATTATCTTTCATATATTGTCGTTCTGATTTCACATTGCGTCGGTTTACATCACACTTCTTTGTATATATAAAAAGCAGAAGTCAATGTTTTTCCCCTCTGCCATTTAATCATCTACTTCGGCGCCGGTGGAGACAGCATCAATTCATGAAATGGCCCCTAAAAGCCTGGATCTTTCAGTACACCTTTTAATAACACTTACCTGTAGGCTCTAATTAGTCTTTCTATGCAACCATGACACATATTCTTGCATTTGTGCAGGTGTAGACTACCTTAGTATGTCTGCATATCCTATTCCTCATGTTTTCATTAGTACTACTATTATTTGTTTGCCTAAGTTCCTAGCCAAGCCTGAATATTGAGTAATTTGTGGCACATTAGTTCCCAGTATTCAAAGATGAAGCACACCTTCATAATTGATTCATGAGAGCTGACACCAATTAAGGTATTATAGTAGGGATATTTTAGATAGTGTTGATATAGTAGGTACATCGTTGAAACATGAAGCTTGGCATATTGAGGAAATTAAAGACAAGAGTGATGAGCAGAGAAGCTAGAATGAGGATGGGTGATAACTGACAGCTAGATTTGTGAGAGGGTCAGCAAATTTTATGATCAAGTCAGTGGGACGTGGGAGATCACAGGGATAGGTAGGTCTGAAGAACATGATAGGAACTTGACCAGTACAACAGTAGGAAGTCCACAGGTGTACTACTACTTGGTAACTCTGGGCAGTTTGTCCTCCAAGTGTCGCATCAGCCTAAACACAACTTGCGCCACCTGTTAACTGTGAGGATCTAAATCAAATTCACAGCACAACAGAAAGGTTTTGTTCAACTACGCACCCGAGGTTTGTCCCAAAGGTGGGATTGCCTCAGATCCAGTGGAATTGTCTCGCAAGTTAAGTTTTTGCTGTGCAGGTTTGGTTCTGCAGTCTCTCATCTGGGTGATTGTTTGTCTAACATCCCTAAAATAAGTGAGTGCACATGAGCAAGCCAAGGAGCCTCATATATATATATATATATATATATATATATATATATATATATATATATATATAAAAATATCTAAAGTGGCCTCATATGCAACTTACTAAATTTCTGGAAGAAAGGACAACATGGATGATTTCTTACGCTTTCCAGGGCTTGTCCTGCACTGCTTTCTCCTGATGCCTCCCATGCTCATGGACATAAAACCTGGAAAGTGAAAATGCGAAGAAACAATGGACACTCTGATGCTACTGGTCTCATTCACTTACCCTTGCATTTGGCCCTTTCTATGCCCTTTCTTTTGTTTCACACTTTCAAGTTTATATAACATCAGGATGTAAAGAATCAAGAAGGGGGAGAGGTAGTCGGTCCATTCAATAGAGTAGGTGGTGCATTCTTGTGCATTGATCAGAGTCACTGAAGATGTCATGATTCAGGAAGGACAGAAAACAAGCAATAATAATAATATATATCAAGCTTTACAAAGAGTGTCATTTTATACTCATGGCCTCCTCACTAACTGCAATTACAAATTCTCGACAGGTCGTCTAAAATGGACAACGTAACAAGCTTTACAGAGAAGATGATAAGATTATAGCATCAACTCTAGAACAACAATAGAAAGAAAACACCTCATGATACATTGATACTCACTAGCTAAAAGATCTGAAGTGTTCTTCTAATCCAAATATTCTTGCTAATGATAGAGTATAGCATCAGCCTCCAACTTCTTTGAATCGAGAAAGTGAAAATGTGAAGAAACAATGGCTCCAATGCTAGCACTCTCTTTCACTTATCATTGCCTTTGGCCCTTTCTATCCCCTTTCTTTTGTTTCGCACTTTCAAGTTTATATAATGGGGGTGGAAAGAATCAACAAGGGGGCGAGGTTGGTGGTCGATTCAGTAGAGTAGATGGTACATTGTTGCGCATCGATGCGAGTCACAGAAGTAAGTGGTACCATTGTTGCTTGAGCTCACCTCCTCTCATGTATTTTTTTTCTTGTGCTTATCAGTATATCTACCTACCTATATAAACCATTCATTGGTTCATTTCCATGTGTACTTCAGCTTTCCATTGTTGTTGTCTTTCCAAAATAATTGAAGTGCTGGACTTGTCCAAACTCAAATTTGTTAAAGTTTGACCAAATCTCTACACTGTCACTCCCATGTGGTTAATTCAAGAGCAATCCAAACAGAAAGTACAGATAATTAGTTCACCAAATCTCCACACTATCACTCCCATGTGGTTGTTTTTCTTTGGATATATAAACAATAGAAGTGATTTTTTTCCCTTATGCCTTTTTAATCGTCTGTTCTGGTCTAAGTGGAGACAACATCAGTGCATGAAATGACCCCTAAAAGCCTGGATCTTTCAGTACAACTTTTAGTAACATTTACCTCTAGGCTCCAATCTAGCTTTGAAAACATAACACATAATCTAGCATTTCTGCTGATCTAAACTAACTCAGTAAGTCTGCATATCCTATTCCTCATGTTTGTCATTAGTATCACTACTATTATTTGTTGGCCTAAGTTCCTAACCAAGCCAAGCCAATTATAGATTGCAACCCATGTCATTAGTTTCAGGAAAGCCAAATGCATGTAGCGATCTGTTGTCCATGGAAGTTGGAACCTACCATCCACCATTTTCCAAAAGCTATTCACCACTAAATGCTGTTATGATCCTGTCCATGTTATTGCAAGTGCATTGGTACTATGTCGATTCAGTGAACCAAGAGGTTATTTGGCAACAAGGAACTGGTGGAATATTGGACGTGGAGTATGTGAGCTTGGGCACACAGGCTCTTGGTATCGCGCACATCCATAATAGCTATGAGATTCGGAGAATTCAATGCGGCATTCTGTCAGGTGGGGCACGCGTGGAGTGGGAAATTGGAATATACGTCGCTATACCCACCCGACAGATGGGCCATGAATCGACGGAGGGGTGGACGCCGTCGAGGGACATAGCCTGAGCCGTGGCTCGAGGTTTGGTCGCCGTCTCGATCCGTGGATCAGGCCTGGAGGTTTCCACTAGCCTCCGGCAGGGCATGCAGTTAATGCGGCTATCTGGCTGTGCGGTGGTAGGTGAGATGAAGGTTGATTTCTCTAGGATCCCAGTTCAGGGGGGAGGTCGAGAGATTAACTGCGGCGCCGAGCTTCGTTTGTCCGGCGACCTAGCAGGCGACCTCGCACGCGCTCCGCCGACCATGGAGTTCTTGCTTCAGCCGATAAACATGTAAGGATCTGCTCCATTCACCATTGTGTATCAATTGCTTTGACTAGGGATTTGGGGATCGGTGGGGGGTGGGGTTGGGGCTGATCTAGATTCTGCCACTGACAAATTTCTGTCAACAAACTAGAACGCTGCTTGAGGAGGTGAACGATAACAACGGCGCAATTGAGCCTGTGACGTTCCCCGTCACCGCGCCGGCGGAGCTTGCGCTTCCACTACCTGCCGCTTCATCTGCGGACGCACAGATCTATTGGGCGGAGACAAAAGCTGCTGACGTGCGTTAGTCCTCCGAGCACTCAATTCAACAAGTCGACCCTAAAGCGCCAGGCTGGACTCAAAGGTATTGCAGATATGACACTTCAATTGCATTAGCTATTGTTACTGAAGTTCTATAAGCAGTATTTGTGATTCACTTAGTAAGAAGTACAGGTGGAGCTTAGTAAGGAGAAAAATGAAAAACCCAATCGCAAACTCGCATGGACATGTAGTTACATAGGTATATGTGTGTGCTCAAAATTGTGACAGTATGTAATTAGTGGAAGTCTGTGGTTGGAGAGGAAATACGTGATGCAGAGATATGACTTAGTCTGTGGTTGTATATGCATGCGGTGTCACAGTAATATAGGTTATGATGACCGTAAAATTAACAAGTTGACTGACTCTTGTGCACCATGTGGCTGTCTACTCTGTTCTGGAAACAGAATCCGTTTGGGAGCCGCCGCTGAAGGCAGGGCCCCTTGCTCGGACAGGGTGACAACATTGGAGAAGACTGTGAGGGAATTTGCCGAGCATCCAGGGGACATAGTGATGATCAAGCCAAAAATCAGAACAACCTTCGACAGTCTGGGTGAAGCTTATGACTTTTACAATTTGTATTCATGGGAGAAAGGATTTGCAATTAGATACGGGAAGAGCAGACTAAATGTGAACAGGACAAAATGCATCCAAGAGATCGTGTGTGGATGCGCGGTACAGCTAATACTTCATCAGATTTTGACAATTCATCTTTCACATCTTTCGTGCGTTTTAACTGATGATGGTACTTTGTTAATGTCACCAGGGGAAGCCGGTAGTTGAAAATACTCGTTCTTGTCGCTGTGAATGTCCGGCACTAGTGAGATTACTGCGGTCCAAGGACAATGGGTGGTACATAGCTGAGCATCGAGATGGGCACAACCATTCTCTGTCGCAGACTTACGGCCAAACAATACACTGGCCGTCACATAAGCATATCGATGTGTACAGCATGGACCTAGTGAAGCAGCTGCGGCAAAACAATGTTAACCTAGCAAAGGTGTATGGCATTATCGGGAGCTTCTTCGGTAAGATGGAGAATGTACCATTCACGGAAAGAGCACTGAGAACTTTGTGTGGCAAGATAAGCCGTGAGCAGTCCGAAGATGATGTGAGGAAGACAATGGAAGTTTTCCAGGAGCTGTGTTCAAAGGATCAACAATTTACATATCGGGTACAAGCTGACAATGAGGGCAGAATAAGCAACCTAATGTGGGCTACGGGAAATAGCAGGCTGCAGTACAATTTCTTTGGTGATGTAGTTACATTCGACACAACCTACCGTACCAATCTGTACGACATTCCCTTTGGTTTATTTGTTGGGGTTAACAACCATTTCTAGAGCATCATTCTAGCATGTGTGCTTGTTAGGCAAGAGACAGATAGAAACATTTGAATGGGTTTTCTCGGAGTTTGTTAGATAATGGGTGGTAGGGCGCCAGAAACAATTCTAACTGGTAAGGGAGTGTGCTTATTGGGTAAATGAATTTGAAAATACCTTGTTCATTGGTAGACATGTAGAACTAATGCTGGGCTTATTCGTAAAATGCAGACCAAAACAGAGCAATGGAGGTTGCAATAAGGAATGTGATGCCAGACACAGCTCACCGCTGGTGCAAATGGCATGTTCTTAAGAAGGCAAAGGAGTCGCTTGGGCCATTGTACTCAAAAAATAGTGATTTCCGACCAGAGTTCCACAAGGTTGTCAACCACATGCTAACCATAGATGAGTTTGAAGAAGGTTGGAAGTACCTTGTTGATAAGTACAACTTGAAAAGTCACGATTACATGACTAATTTGTACGAGATACGGCACAAGTGGGCAAAGCCGTACTTCAAGGGTGTGTTCTGCGCAAAAATGACTAGTACTCAACGGAGTGAAAGCGCGAACCACATGTTGAAGAACTACGTGCCACCCGGTTGCCCAATGCACATCTTTGTGAGGAAGTATATGAGTTTGATTTTTGACAGGGAGTCAGAGGAAAATTACGAGGAGAAGCGGACAGCAATTGTAAGAAGATTTGATAATTGAAATGTCATGCTAGTAGAGAGACGTAGGTAAGTTGAATTATGAAAGTACTCACTTGTGTTTTGTATTGCAGGGGAGGCCACTTATGCGTGCAAACATGGCAACAGAAAGACATGCTGGTCAGATATACACTAGAGCTATGTTCGAACAATTTGGGCATATACTTTACGAGTCTGGTGCATATCAAGTGGAAGAGATCGAAAAGGGTAAAGAGTATGTTGCAATACATACAGACGCTGCACGGAGGGAGAAATGGTGCAGAACTTCATACAATGTGACTGTGCTCGAAGGAGGGGGGAGTTTGATTGTGAGTGTCGTCAGTTTGCACACATGGGGCTGCTATGTAGCCACATCCTGAAGGCCAGAATGGGCGACCAAGCGGCACAGTCCGTTTATTCCCATCTGACCCGCCACCTAGCTAACTGACGGAATTACCTGGCAAGTGGGCCAACCGCTATTTTGTGAAATAACAGCGCGGACCATATACGACCTCATATACCTATTCCCGCCCAGATCACGAGGGGAATAAATGGCACAGATAACAGGAGCCTGTGAGCCCGGGCTCACAACAGCATTTTCATGGAATATTGCTCTATATAGCAAGTACAGTCATACTACTATGTTGATTCAGTGAACCAACAAGACATTTTGCACTATATGTACCAAATTGTAATGAGCAAAATGAAAATAAAAGTATATTTTCGGTGATCTTTGTAGCGATGAAATATTCTTCGAGCAATTCATAGCACATTAGTTCCCAATATTCAAAGATGAAGCACACCTTCATAATTGATCCCTGAGATTGACACCAATTAAAGTATTATCGTAGGGACATTTTAGATAGTGTAGATAACAAGATATAGTAGGTACATCAGTGAAACATGAAGCTTTGCACGTTAAGGAGGAAATTAAACAGAAGAGTGATAGGCATAGAAGCTAGAACGAGGATGGGTGATAACTGACAACTAGGTTTGTGAGGGGGTCAGCAAAAAGTTTTGACGAAGTCAGTGGGAGATCCCAAAGGACATGTACGCATGAAGAACACAGCAACTTGATCAGTACAAGTGTATAACAGTAGGAAGTCCACAGGCTACCTTTGTTCAGGTGTACTACTACTTGGTTGTCCTGCTCTATTTGTTCTCCGCGGTTGCATCAGCCTAAGAAAAACTTGCGCCACCTGGTAACTGCTAGGATCTAAATCAAATTCTCAACACAGGAGGGGCGCCCTGAGCAACTACGGCACTGGAGCTTGTACCAAAGGTAGGATGGCCCTAGATCCTGTGGAATTTTTGCGGGTGTTAAGTTTGTGTTGGGCATGTTTAGACCCGTTGTTTCTCATATGGGTAATTTTCTGTCTAACATCCCTGAAAGAAGTGATTACGATAGGAGTAAGTTAAGCAGCCTCATATATTTAAAGTGGCGCTGAATGCTGAATTGCTCATATAGTTCCAAGTTTTTCTAGCCTTTTTCTTCTCTTGCCCTGGAGTATGCAAGATACTAAATTTCTGGAAGAAAGGATAACATGGATGGTTGCTTACATTTTCTTTAGGTTGTCCTGCATTGCTTTCTCCTGATGCCTCCCATGCTCATGGACATTGAAACTGGGAATTAAAAATGTAAAGAAACAATGGACACTCCGGTGCCACAAGTCTCTATCACTTACCCTTTCCTTTGGCCATTTCTATGCCCTGTTTGTTTCGCACTTTCAGGTTTATATAATGGGGGTGGAAAGAATCAAGAAGGGGGAGTGGCAAGTGGTCGATTAGAGTAGGTGGTACATTGTTGCGCATTGATCAGTGTCACTAAAGCTGTCATGATTCAAGAAGGACAGAAAACAAGCAAAAAATTTAATGTGTAAAGAGTGTCCTTTTATACTCATGGCCTCCTCACAAATGAGTCTACTTATGATGCGCTCACCAACTGGACTTGCAAATTACCGAAAGATCTCCTAAAATGGACAAGATATTGAGCTTTATAGAGAAGATGATAGAGTATAGCATCAGCTCAAGAACAACAATAGAAAAAAAACATCAATTAGTACTAGACACTCAAAGATCGAAAGTGTCCTTCCAATCCCCAGCTCAAATGCTTCGGCTATGAACAGTAAAATCCAAAACAAAAAGAAAATAATTTCAAATAGTTCTGAATTTGCTTGGTTCTCTTCCTGCGTTCAATTTTTTTTAATGAAACGACATTCATGGAAGTCTGAGAAAAAAATAACAAAACCATCACTCAGAAATACTTTCAAAAATAGTCTTTTTGGAACAACGAGTTTGTTTTCTCTCGTTCAGAGCATTTCAAATGTTTTTTCTTTATTTTTTACTATTTTTTATTTTACTATTCATGAGAGTGCATTTGAGCTCGAGTGACAAACTCCATGTCCCTCAAAGATGCTATTCCTTGGCGTCCACATATTTTGCTAATCTTCGGAAATGAAAAAGCCTAAACCAACAAGGGTTGGGTATGTAGGGTTTCCTTTGTCGGGTTAAAGTGCATCATCAAATATAGCATGTACAGTCTGAACACTTGCATGTTTCATCAATTCATCACTAATCTGAATAGACTGATATATCTTTAATATCTGGATGCATCTCATCCTTATGCGCACAAGAGTTTAGAAGTGCAAATTGAGTTGAGCACTAGACCAATTTTCGCATAGTTGATTCTGACATAAGAATGAAGTTAGACTTCTCCATGAGGCCAATCTGGACCTAATAGCCATGTCCGCCCGAGAAATATTTTGTCACCACAATGTCCAATCTAAATTAAGAATATGTGCAGAGGATAAGGAGATCCAAGGGGAAGCAATGGTTGGAAGAAGCAAGCAAAGAAGGAAGCAAGCCATAGGAAGCAGGTTTTTTCCATGGCCAGCATGCCTAAGCTCACCTCCCTCTCATGTATTTTTCCTTGCGTTCTTACCACACTATATCTACCTACCTATATAATTTTTTAAACCTATGCATTGGTTCATTGCCATGCACAGTACTTCCGCTTTCCATCGTTGTTGTCACATTGAAATTTGCAAGGGAAAATGGGTAAGGTCCCAAGGGGGGGGCAGGGGGTGCTCTGCTTCTGGCTCTGGTTTTGGCTCTCGTTTGCTTCTTCTCAGGTGCTCTTCACCTGCTCCCAGTCACCTGACCACACCATCACTTTCTGCTTCGACAGGTACTGATCAACTGAGTGAATCCTCTCACTGGCCTCCAACTTTGAATGATAATACAAAAACAAAGCTGCAGTAATCATACTAGTTGCATTATCTTTCATATATTGTCGTTCCGATTTCACATTGCGTCGGTTTACATCACACTTCTTTGTATATATAAAAAGCAGAAGTCAATGTTTTTCCCCTCTGCCATTTAATCATCTACTTCGGCGCCGGTGGAGACAGCATCAATTCATGAAATGGCCCCTAAAAGCCTGGATCTTTCAGTACACCTTTTAATAACACTTACCTGTAGGCTCTAATTAGTCTTTCTATGCAACCATGACACATATTCTTGCATTTGTGTAGGTGTAGACTACCTTAGTATGTCTGCATATCCTATTCCTCATGTTTTCATTAGTACTACTATTATTTTGTTTGCCTAAGTTCCTAGCCAAGCCTGAATATTGAGTAATTTGTGGCACATTAGTTCCCAGTATTCAAAGATGAAGCACACCTTCATAATTGATTTATGAGAGCTGACACCAATTAAGGTATTATAGTAGGGATATTTTAGATAGTGTTGATATAGTAGGTACATCGTTGAAACATGAAGCTTGGCATATTGAGGAAATTAAAGACAAGAGTGATGAGCAGAGAAGCTAGAATGAGGATGGGTGATAACTGACAGCTAGATTTGTGAGAAGGTCAGCAAATTTTATGATCAAGTCAGTGGGACGTGGGAGATCACAGGGATAGGTAGGTCTGAAGAACATGATAGGAACTTGACCAGTACAACAGTAGGAAGTCCACAGGTGTACTACTACTTGGTAACTCTGCGTAGTTTGTCCTCCATGTGTTGCATCAGCCTAAACACAACTTGTGCCACCTGTTAACTGTGAGGATCTAAATCAAATTCACAGCACAACAGAAAGGTTTTGTTCAACTACGCACCCGAGGTTTGTCCCAAAGGTGGGATTGCCTCAGATCCAGTGGAATTGTCTCGCAAGTTAAGATTTTGCTGTGCAGGTTTGGTTCTGCAGTCTCTCTTTTGGGTGATTGTTTGTCTAACATCCCTGAAAGAAGTGAGTGCACATGAGCAAGCCAAGGAGCCTCATATATATATCTAAAGTGGCCTCATATGCAACTTACTAAATTTCTGGAAGAAAGGACAACATGGATGATTTCTTACGTTTTCTAGGGCTTGTCCTGCACTGCTTTCTCCTGATGCCTCCCATGCTCATGGACATAAAACCGGGAAAGTGAAAATGCGAAGAAACAATGGACACTCCGATGCTACTGGTCTCTTTCACTTACCCTTGCATTTGGCCCTTTCTATGCCCTTTCTTTTGTTTCACACTTTCAAGTTTATATAACATCAGGATGTAAAGAATCAAGAAGGGGGGAGAGGTAGTCGGTCCATTCAATAGAGTAGGTGGTGCATTCTTGTGCATTGATCAGAGTCACTGAAGATGTCATGATTCAGGAAGGACAGAAAACAAGCAATAATAATATATATCGAGCTTTACAAAGAGTGTCATTTTATACTCATGGCCTCCTCACTAACTGCAATTACAAATTCTCGACATGTCTTCTAAAATGGACAACATAACAAGCTTTACAGAGAAGATGATAAGATTATAGCATCAACTCTAGAACAACAATAGAAAGAAAACACCTAATGATACATTGATACTCACTAGCTAAAAGATCTGAAGTGTTCTTCTAATCCAAATATTCTTGCTAATGATAGAGTATAGCATCAGCCTCCAACTTCTTTGAATCGAGAAAGTGAAAATGTGAAGAAACAATGGCTCCAATGCTAGCACTCTCTTTCACTTATCATTGCCTTTGGCCCTTTCTATCCCCTTTCTTTTGTTTCGCACTTTCCAGTTTATATAATGGGGGTGGAAAGAATCAACAAGGGGGCGAGGTTGGTGGTCGATTCAGTAGAGTAGATGGTACATTGTTGCGCATTGATGCGAGTCACAGAAGTAAGTGGTACCATTGTTGCTTGAGCTCACCTCCTCTCATGTATTTTTTTTCTTGTGCTTATCAGTATATCTACCTACCTATATAAACCATTCATTGGTTCATTTCCATGTGTACTTCAGCTTTCCATTGTTGTTGTCTTTCCAAAATAATTGAAGTGTTGGACTTGTCCAAACTCAAATTTGTTAAAGTTTGACCAAATCTCTACACTGTCACTCCCATGTGGTTAATTCAAGAGCAATCCAAACAGAAAGTACAGATAATTAGTTCACCAAATCTCCACACTATCACTCCCATGTGGTTGTTTTTCTTTGGATATATAAACAATAGAAGTGATTTTTTTCCCTTATGCCTTTTTAATCGTCTGTTCTGGTCTAAGTGGAGACAACATCAGTGCATGAAATGACCCCTAAAAGCCTGGATCTTTCAGTACAACTTTTAGTAACATTTACCTCTAGGCTCCAATCTTGCTTTGAAAACATAACACATAATCAAGCATTTCTGCTGATCTAAACTAACTCAGTAAGTCTGCATATCCTATTCCTCATGTTTGTCATTAGTATCACTACTATTATTTGTTGGCCTAAGTTCCTAACCAAGCCAAGCCAATTATAGATTGCAATCTATGTCATTAGTTTCAGGAAAGCCAAATGCATGTAGTGATCTGTTGTCCATGGAAGTTGGAACCTACCATACCATCCACCATTTTCCAAAAGCTATTCACCACTAAATGCTGTTATGATCCTGTCCATGCAAGTGCATTGGTACTATGTCGATTCAGTGAACCAAGAGGTTATTTAGCAACAAGGAACTGGTGGAATATTGCTCTATACAGCAAGTAAAGTAGTACTACTATGTTGATTCAGTGAACCAACAAGACATTTTGCACTATATGTACCAAATTGTAATGAGCAAAATGAAAATAAAAGTATATTTTCGGTGATCTTTGTAGGGATGAAATGTTCTTCGAGCAGTTCATAGCACATTAGTTCCCAATATTCAAAGATGAAGCACACCTTCATAATTGATCCATGAGATTGACACCAATTAAAGTATTATCGTAGGGACATTTTAGATAGTGTAGATAACAAGATATAGTAGGTACATCAGTTTAAAACATGAAGCTTTGCATGTTAAGGAGGAAATTAATAAGAAGAGTGATAGGCATAGAAGCTAGAACGAGGATGGGTGATAACTGACAGCTAGGTTTGTGAGGGGGTCAGCAAAAAGTTTTGATGAAGTCAGTGGGAGATCCCAAAGGACATGTACGCATGAAGAACACAGCAACTTGATCAGTACAAGTGTATAACAGTAGGAAGTCCACAGGCTACCTTTGTTCAGTTGTACTACTACTTGGTTGTCCGGCTCTATTTGTTCTCCGCGGTTGCATCAGCCTAAGAAAAACTTGCGCCACCTGGTAACTGCTAGGATCTAAATCAAATTCGCAACACAGGAGGGGCGCCCTGAGCAACTACGGCGCTGGAGCTTGTACCAGAGGTAGGATGGCCCTAGATCCTGTGGAATTGTTGCGGGTGTTAAGTTTGTGTTGGGCAGCTTTAGTCCCGTTGTTTCTCATATGGGTGATTTTCTGTCTAACATCCCTGAAAGAAGTGATCACGATAGGACTAAGTTAAGCAGCCTCATATATATAAAGTGGCGCCGAATGCTGAATTGCTCATATGGTTCCAAATTTTTCTGGCATTTTTTTTCTCTTGCCCTAGAGCATGCAACATACTAAGTTTCTGGAAGAAACGATAACATGGATGGTTACTTACGTTTTCTAGAGGTTGTCCTGCATTGCTTTCTCCTGATGCCTCCCATTGCTCATATAGGTCCAAGTCTCTCGTCTCGCCCTTCGTCCCAAGTCCAAGTCGCACGCGCTCCCCGCACGCGGATGGATCTCTACTTCTGCTATATATAGAGATAGTGGTTGGTGTGGAGTTGGGAGTTGGAACAAGGAGGAAGTGATACATGGCCAGAGGGAAAGTCATCCCGTGGATCGGTGACATGGCGCAAGCCAGACCGCACGATGAAGAACGCCCTGTCGCGGATCACTGAGGTGGCACAAGCTAGACCGCATGATGATGATGGTGGCAGCCACACATCCTTTGCTATTTCCAGGAAAGACCCCTCATTTTTTAGACTTTGAAAGACAGAGTGCGCTGATGATTAAAAGTTTGGTTTTCTTTTGCATATTTCTCTTGCATATAGCTTGAATCGATGGCCATCCAAATCAGATATGGCTTGCTCATGCAAACTCTGGGAGTTCAGATAAAATTTATACATCTAGTTTAGATGGCAATGATCAAGCTGCATAGATTTTGTGGGTGGACAGGCTACTCAAAGTTGAACAATAACCAATACGTCCATTCATCGCCAACTCATGTCATCTCAAAAATTCCCCTAAATAAAAGAAGAGACGTATCGTCTTACAAACAAGAATCATCACAAGCTGGTGATAGCAATCGGGAGAAACATGCACACAGTGATGTACACTTTGACCCGGAAACAAATAGATTTGCATCTTTCTTTCAGACATAGCAACACAACAAACTATATATATGAGCCAAACTGATACATCTTAATTCTGAAACCAAGCATTTCATCTCATCTCCCGAACAATGATGAAGGTTGTTTAGCTGATATCCATATCTCCATAATAAGATAAAAAATAATGAAAAGCAGAAATACGAAAATGTATACACCATCCCATGTATGAAAAAAAGAGCTCCGAGGGGCAAAAACTATACGGCAAAGCAGAAACATTATACTACAGTAGCACAAGATTGCACTTAAGTTCACCACAAACTTCACTCATGCCAGTGACCAATTAATTAGGGATTTCCCCCTATTTTCGCTGGACAACCGAGATCCTCACACACGGATGGTCCAAGTGTCGAGCCACTCCTACTTGACAACAGTCTCCATGTGGCTCTTGAGCATATCGAGTTCCCTCGACCTGAAACAACCACGACTCCCGGGTTTTTTGCCTCGTCCGTCGGCTATGATCTCCTATAATATTCAAAGAATGGGTTAGGTCTTCCTCTAATGAGCACAACAACAAGACATGAAAAAGATGATGCCAAATTAAGTAAGAAGAGGTTCATGGATCTAACAAGGACCCATTAGTCGGAAATAGCATATTGCTCAAAACTTCTACAACACAGTCCAACGAGGACCACAATTCGGTTTGAACATTGACAAATTGCTCTCAACTAGACCTATAAATCACTGCCAAGTCACAAATATATACAACTTCGCTAAAATAGCATATTGCTCAAATATAGACCTTGCTTCATACAAGTAGACCACGTAAAACATAAAATTCATCAAACGACGTCGATGCTAAATCCATTGAAGCGGTGACAGTAAATGTACTAACAGAGTCATGATGAGCACTGCCCAAAACCATATAAATTGCAATGGAGTGATTGCCAGTACATAATTTACCACGACTATTGATGTGGACACGTGGAAAATGAGAGAGTGCAGAGCAGAGGAATCAGTGGTTTACCTATGCCAGAGTCGGAGTGAGCGCCGACACAGGCCGACAGACTCGCTGGAAAAAATTCATGAACGAAGGGTTGAACTCTTGTGCTGCACCTTCATGAACATTAGCACTGCTCCTTGCTGATAGTGCTCCTTTGCCCACTTTGGGCATAGCTTTTCGCATTCAGTTGCATCCTCATAAGCCCTTTGTCCATCACACATGAGAAGTCAGGGAATATTCAAGTTTGATAACAACTTAGCATCGAAGTTATCCATCTTCAAAGCCTGTAGCACACAAAATAGTGAAAAGGTTATCTAATTGCTACATTCCAGAAACTTTGACTACCACCAGTATACACCAATAGGGGGTCATTTTTCCCACAAGTGCATGCTTAACATCTGTTTTCATCCAATCATGAAAAACAGGACATAGAAACACCTATACATGAATTTGTTGGTTTCTCTAACAACACAATACAAGATCTTGACGACAACATTTGGGTCTGTTATACCTAGTGGCAGGATTCCTGAGTGGAGACAGCACCACCAGTGCATGAAATGATCCCTAAAAGCCTGGATCTTCTAGTACACCTTTTAATAACATTTACCTGTAGGCTCCAATCTCTTGCGTTGCAAACATAACACATAATCTAGCATTTCTGCCGGTCTAAACTAACTCGGTAAGTCTGCATATCTTATTCCTCATGTTTGTCATTAGTATCACTACTATTATTTGTTGGCCTAAGTTCCTAACCAAGCCAAGCCAATTATAGATTGCAATCTATGTCATTAGTTTCATGAAAGCCAAATGCATGTAGCGATCTGTTGTCCATGGAAGTTGGAACCTACCATCCACCATTTGCCAAAAGCTAGTCACCACTAAATGCTGTTATGATCATGTCCATGTTATTGCAAGTACATTGGTATTATGTCGATTCAGTGAACCATGAGGTTATTTAGCAACAAGGAACTGGTGGAATATTAATCTATACAGCAAGTACAGTCGTACTACTATGTTGATTCAGTGAACCAACAAGACATTTTGCATTATATGTACCAAATTGTAATGAGCAAAATGAAAATAGAAGTATATTTTCGGTGATCTTTGTAGCGATGAAATGGTCTTCCAGCAATTCATAGCACATTAGTTCCCAATATTCAAAGATGAAGCACACCTTCATAATTGATCCCTGAGATTGAAACCAATTAAAGTATTATCGTAGGGACATTTTAGATAGTGTAGATAACAAGATATAGTAGGTACATCAGTAAAACATGAAGCTTTGCATGTTAAGGAGGAAATTTAATAAGAAGAGTGATAGGCATAGAAGCTAGAACGAGGATGGGTGATAACTGAAAGCTAGGTTTGTGAGGGGGTCAGCAAAAAGTTTTGATGAAGTCAGTGGGAGATCCCAAAGGACATGTACGCATGAAGAACACAGCAACTTGATCAGTACAAGTGTATAACAGTAGGAAGTCCACAGGCTACCTTTGTTCAGGTGTACTACTACTTGGTTGTCCGGCTCTATTTGTTCTCCGCGGTTGCATCAGCCTAAGAAAAACTTGCGCCACCTGGTAACTGCTAGGATCTAAATCAAATTGGCAACACAGGAGGGGCGCCCTGAGCAACTACGGCGCTGGAGCTTGTACCAGAGGTAGGATGGCCCTAGATCCTGTGGAATTGTTGCGGGTGTTAAGTTTGTGTTGGGCAGCTTTAGTCCCGTTGTTTCTCATATGGGTGATTTTCTGTCTAACATCCCTGAAAGAAGTGATCAGATAGGAGTAAGTTAAGCAGCCTCGTATATATAAAGTGGCGCCGAATGCTGAATTGCTCATATGGTTCCAAGTTTTTCTGGCATTTTTTTCTCTTGCCCTAGAGCATGCAACATACTAAGTTTCTGGAAGAAACGATAACATGGATGGTTACTTACGTTTTCTAGAGGTTGTCCTTCATTGCTTTCTCCTGATGCCTCCCATTGCTCATATAGGTCCAAGTCTCTCGTCTCGCCCTTCGTCCCAAGTCCAAGTCGCACGCGCTCCCCGCACGCGGATGGATCTCTACTTCTGCTATATATAGAGATAGCGGTTGGTGTGGAGTTGGGAGTTGGAACAAGGAGGAAGTGATACATGGCCAGAGGGAAAGTCATCCCGTGGATCGGTGACATGGTGCAAGCCAGACCGCACGATGAAGAAGGCCCTGTCGCGGATCACTGAGGTGGCACAAGCTAGACCGCATGATGATGATGGTGGCAGCCACACATCCTTTGCTATTTCCAGGAAAGACCCCTCGTTTTTTAGACTTTGAAAGACAGAGTACACTGATGATTAAAAGTTTGGTTTTCTTTTGCATATTTCTCTTGCATATAGCTTGAATCGATGGCCATCCAAATGAGATATGGCCTGCTCATGCAAATTCTGGGAGTTCAGATAAAATTTATACATCTAGTTTAGATGGCAATGATCAAGCTGCATAGATTTTTTGGGTGGACAGGCTACTCAAAGTTGAACAATAACCAATACATCCATTCATCGCCAACTCATGTCATCTCAAAAATTCTCCAAAATAAAAGAAGAGACGTATCGTCTTACAAACAAGAATCATCACAAGCTGGTGATAGCAATCGGGAGAAACATGCACACAGTGATGTACACTTTGACCCAGAAACAAATAGATTTGCATCTTTCTTTCAGACATAGCAACACAGCAAACTATATATATGAGCCAAACTGATACATCTTAATTCTGAAACCAAGCATTTCATCTCATCGCCCGAACAATGATGAAGGTTGTTTGGCTAATATCCATATCTCCATAATAAGATAAAAAATAATGAAAAGCAGAAATACAAAAATGTATACACCATCCCATGTATGAAAAAAAGAGCTCCGAGGGGCAAAAACTATACGGCCAAGCAGAAACATTATACTACAGTAGCACAAGATTGCACTTAAGTTCACAACAAACTTCACTCATGCCAGTGACCAATTAAGTAGGGATTTCCCCCTATTTTCGCTGGACAACCGAGATCCTCACACACGGATGGTCCAAGTGTCGAGCCACTCTTACTTGACAACAGTCTCCATGTGGCTCTTGAGCATATCGAGTTCCCTCGACCTGCAACAACCACGACTCCCGGGTTTTTTGCCCCGTCCGTCGGCTATGATCTCCTATAATATTCAAAGAATGGGTTAGGTCTTCCTCTAATGAGCACAACAACAAGACATGAAAAGGATGATGCCAAATTAAGTAAGAAGAGGTTCATGGATCTAACAAGGACCCATTAGTCGGAAATAGCATATTGCTCAAAACTTCTACAACACAGTCCAACGAGGACCACACTTCGGTTTGAACATTGACAAATTGCTCTCAACTAGACCTATAAATCACTGCCAAGTCACAAATATATACAACTTCGCTAAAATAGCAGATTGCTCAAATATATACCTTGCTTCATACAAGTAGACCACGTAAAACATAAAATTCATCAAACGACGTCGATGCTAAATCCATTGAAGCGGTGACAGTAAATGTACTAACAGAGTCACGATGAGCACTTCCCAAAACCATATAAATTGCAATGGAGTGATTGCCAGTACATAATTTACCACGACTATTGATGTGGACACGTGGAAAATGAGAGAGTGCAGAGCAGAGGAATCAGTGGTTTACCTATGCCAGTGTCGGAGTGAGCGCCGACACAGGCCGACAGACTCGCTCGAAAAAATTCATGAACGAAGGGTTGAACTCTTGTGATGCACCTTCATGAACATTAGCACTGCTCCTTGCTGATAGTGCTCCTTTGCCCACTTTGGGCGTAGCTTTTCGCATTCAGTTGCATCCTCATAAGCCCTTTGTCCATCACACATGAGAAGTCAGCGAATATTCAAGTTTGATAACAACTTAGCATCGAAGTTATCCATCTTCAAAGCCTGCAGCACACAAAACAGTGAAAAGGTTATCTAATTGCTACATTCCAGAAACTTTGACTACCACCAGTTTACACCAATAGGGGGTCATTTTTCCCACAAGTGCATGCTTAACATCTGTTTTCATCCAATCATGAAAAACAGGACATAGAAACACCTATACATGAATTTGTTGGTTTCTCTAACAACACAATACAAGATCTTGACGACAACATTTGGGTCTGTTATACCTAGTGGCAGGATTCCTGAGTGGAGACAGCACCACCAGTGCATGAAATGATCCCTAAAAGCCTGGATCTTCTAGTACACCTTTTAATAACATTTACCTGTAGGCTCCAATCTCTTGCGTTGCAAACATAACACATAATCTAGCATTTCAGCCAGTCTAAACTAACCCAGTAAGTCTGCGTATCTTATTCCTCATGTTTGTCATTAGTATCATTACTATTATTTGTTGGCCTAAGTTCCTAACCAAGCCAAGCCAATTATAGATTGCAATCTATGTCATTAGTTTCAGGAAAGCCAAATGCATGTAGCGATCTGTTGTCCATGGAAGTTGGAACCTACCATCCACCATTTGCCAAAAGCTAGTCACCACTAAATGTTGTTACGATCATGTCCATGTTATTGCAAGTACATTGGTATTATGTCGATTCAGTGAACCATGAGGTTATTTAGCAACAAGGAACTGGTGGAATGTTACTCTATACAGCAAGTACAGTCGTACTACTATGTTGATTCAGTGAACCAACAAGACATTTTGCACTATATGTACCAAATTGTAATGAGCAAAATGAAAATAAAAGTATATTTTCGGTGATCTTTGTAGCGATGAAATGTTCTTCGAGCAATTCATAGCACATTAGTTCCCAATATTCAAAGATGAAGCACACCTTCATAATTGATCCCTGAGATTGACACCAATTAAAGTATTATCGTAGGGACATTTTAGATAGTGTAGATAACAAGATATAGTAGGTACATCAGTGAAACATGAAGCTTTACACGTTAAGGAGGAAATTAAACGGAAGAGTGATAGGCATAGAAGCTAGAACGAGGATGGGTGATAACTGACAGCTTTGTGAGGGGGTCAGCAAAAAGTTTTGACGAAGTCAGTGGGAGATCCCAAAGGACATGTACGCATGAAGAACACAGCAACTTGATCAGTACAAGTGTATAACAGTAGGAAGTCCACAGGCTACCTTTGTTCAGGTGTAATACTACTTGGTCGTCCTGCTCTGTTTGTTCTCCGCGGGTTGCATCAGCCTAAGAAAAACTTGCGCCACCTGGTAACTGCTAGGATCTAAATCAAATTCGCAACACAGGAGGGGCGCCCTGAGCAACTACGGCGCTGGAGCTTGTACCAAAGGTAGGATGGCCCTGGATCCTGTGGAATTCTTGCGGGTGTTAAGTTTGTGTTGGGCAGGTTTAGTCCCGTTGTTTCTCATATGGGTGATTGTGTGTCTAAAATCCCTGAAAGAAGTGATTGCGATAGGAGTAAGTTAAGCAGCCTCATATATATATAAAGTGGCGCTGAATGCTGAATTGCTCATATACTCCCTCCTTTCCACGGAATAGAAAGGGCCAAAGGCAAGGGTACGTGATAGGGACTAGTAGCACCGGAGTGTCCATTGTTTCTTTGCATTTTCCAATTCCCGGTTTCTATCTCCATGAGCATGGGAGACATCAGGAGAAGGCAATGCAGGACAACCTCTAGAAAATGTAAGTAACCATCCATGTTATCTTTTGTTCCATAAACTTAGTATGTTGCATGCTCTCCTAGTTCCAAGTTTTTCTGGCATTTATTTTCTCTTGCCCTATAGCATGAAACATACTAAGTTTCTGGAACAAAAGATAACATGGATGGTTACTTACGTTTTCTATAGGTTGTCCTGCATTGCTTTCTCCTGATGTCTCCCATGCTCATGGAGATAGAAACCGGGAATTGGAAAATGCAAAGATACAATGGACACTCTGGTGCTACTAGTCCCTATCACGTACCCTTGCCTTTGGCCCTTTCTATTCCCTTTTTGTTTTGCACTCTCAAGTTTATATAATGGGGATAGAAAGAATCAAGAAGGGGGGAGTGGCAGGTGGTCGATTAGAGTAGGTGGTACATTGTTGCGCATTGATCAGCTTAACTGAAGCTGTCATGATTCAAGGAGGACAGAAAACAAGCAGAAAATTTATATGTGTAAAGAGTGTCCTTTTATACTCATGGCCTTCTCACAAATGAGTCTACTCATGATGCGCTCACCAACTGGAATTGCAAATTACCGAAAGATCTCCTAAAATGGACAACATATTGAGCTTTATAGAGAAGATGATAGAGTATAGCATCAGCTCAAGAACAACGATAGAAAAAAAACATTTATTAGTACTAGACACTCAATGATCGAAAGTGTCCTTCTAACCCCCAGCTCAAATGCTTTGGCTATGAACAGTAAAATCCAAAACAAAAAGAAAATAATTTCAAATAGTTCTGAATTTGCTTGGTTCTCTTCCTGCGTTCAAATTTTTGTAATGAAACGACATTCGTTCGAGAGCGGCGTTTTGGCTCCTAGGTGCATATGCACCCATTGTGGAAATACACATTTCGAAAAGTTGAAAAATTCAGAACAAAAATTCCACGTGTATATCCGGACAATTTATATGTGTTCACAAGGTTTCGGTGAAAAACGACGTTTTTTGTGGCTTGTGTAAAAAACATAAAGAAATGCCTCGTGAATAGTTGGAATGAAGCATCAGAAATTGTCTTTTTTTACACAAGCCACAAAAAATGTCGTTTTTCACTGAAACCTTGTGCACGCACATAAAATGTCCGGATATACACGCGGGATTTTTGTTCCGAATTTTTCAACTTTTCGAAATGTGTATTTCAACAATGGGTGCATATACACCTAGGAGCCAAAGGCAATTACCGCATTCGTGGAAGTGTGAGAAAAAAATAACAAAACCATCACTCAGAAATACTTTCAAAAATAGTCTTTTTGGAACAACAAATTTGTTTTCTCTCGTTCAGAGCATTCCAAATGTTTTTTCTTTATTTTTTACTATTTTTTATTTTACTATTCATTCGAGTGCATTTGAGCTCGAGTGACAAACTCCATGTCCCTCAAAGATGCTATTCCTTGGCATCCACATATTTTGCTAATCTTCAGAAATGAAAAATCCTGAACCAACAAGGGTTGAGCATGTAGGGTTTCCTTTGTTGGGCTGAAGTGCATCATCATATATAGCTTGTACAGTCGGAACACTTGCATGTTTCATCAAGTCATCACTAATCTGAATAGACTGATATATCTTTAATATCTGGATGCATCTCATCCTTACGCGCACAAGAGTTTAGAAGTGCAAATTGCGTTGAGCACTAGACCAATTTTCGCATAGCTTTGATTCTGACAAAAGTATTAGGTTCAGTGAAGTTAGACTTCTCCATGAGGCCAACCTGGACCTAATAGCCATGTTCGCCCCAGAAATATTTTGTCACCACAATGTCAAATCTAAATTAAGAATATGTGCAGAGGATAAGGAGATCCAAGGGGAAGCAATGGTAGGAAGAAGCATGCAAAGAAGGAAGCAAGCCATTGGAAGCAGGTTTTTTCCATGGCCCGCATGCCTGAGCTCACCTCCCTCTCATGTATTTTTCCTTGCGTTCTTATCACACTATATCTACCTACCTATATAAAGTTTTAAACCTATGCATTGGTTCATTGCCATGCACAGTACTTCAGCTTTCCATCGTTGTTGTCACATTGAAATTTGCAAGGGAAAATGGGTAAGGTCCCAAGGGGGGGCAGGGGGTGCTCTGCTTCTGGCTCTGGATTTGGCTCTCGTTTGCTTCTTCTCAGGTGCTCTTCACCTACTCCCAGTCACTTGACCACACCATCACTTTCTGCTTCGACAGGTACTGATCAACTGAGTGATTCCTCTCACTGGCCTCCAACTTTGAATGATAATACAAAAAACAAAGCTGCAGCAATCATACTAGTAGCATTATCTTTCATATATTGTCATTCTGATTTCACATCGCGTCGGTTTACATGACACTTCTTTGTATATATAAAAAGCAGAAGTGAATGTTTTTTCCCCTCTGCCATTTAATCATCTACTTCGGCGCCGGTGGAGTCAGCATCAATTCATGAAATGGCCCCCAAAAGCCTGGATCTTTCAGTACACCTTTCAATAACACTTACATGTAGGCTCTAATTAGTCTTTCTATGCAACCATGACACATATTCTAGCATTTGTGCAGGTGTAGACTACCTTAGTATGTCTGCATATCCTATTCCTCATGTTTTCATTAGTACTACTATTATTTGTTTGCCTAAGTTCCTTGCCAAGCCTGAATATTGAGTAATTTGTGGCACATTAGTTCCGAGTATTCAAAGATGAAGCACACCTTCATAATTGATTTATGAGATCTGACACCAATTAAAGTATTATAGTAGGGATATTTTAGATAGTGTTGATATAGTAGGTACATCGTTGAAACATGAAGCTTGGCATATTGAGGAAATTAAAGACAAGAGTGATGAGCAGAGAAGCTAGAATGAGGATGGGTGATAACTGACAGCTAGATTTGTGAGAGGGTCAGCAAATTTTACGATCAAGTCAGTGGGACGTGGGAGATTACAGGGATAGGTAGGTCTGAAGAACATAATAGGAACTTGACAAGTACAACAGTAGGAAGTCCACAGGTGTACTACTACTTGGTAACTCTGTGCAGTTTGTTCTCCAAGTGTTGCATCAGCCTAAACAAAACTTGCGCCACCTGGTAATTGTGAGGATCTAAATCAAATTCACAGCACAACAGAAAGGTTTTGTTCAACTACGCACCCGAGGTTTGTCCCAAAGGTGGGATGGCCTCAGATCCAGTGGGTTTTTGTTGTGCAGTTTTGGTTCTGCAGTCTCTCATGTGGTGATTGTTTGTCTAACATCCCTGAAAGAAGTGAGTGCACATGAGCAAGCCAAGGAGCCTCATATATATATAAAGTGGCCTCATATGCAACTTACTAAATTTCTGGAAGAAAGGACAACATGGATGATTTCTTACGTTTTCCAGGGCTTGTCCTGCACTGCTTTCTCCTGATGCCTCCCATGCTCATGTACATAAAACTGGGAAAGTGAAAATGCGAAGAAACAATGGACACTCCAATGCTACTGGTCTCTTTCACTTACCCTTGCATTTGGCCCTTTCTATGCCCTTTCTTTTGTTTCACACTTTCAAGTTTATATAGCGGGGATGTAAAGAATCAAGAAGGGTGGAGAGGTAGTTGGTCCATTCAGTAGAGTATAGGTGGTGCATTGTTGTGCATTGATCAGAGTCAAAGATGTCATGATCCATCGGCAGCCGCAGCCACCTTGTCATCTTCTTCAGAGGACGGATCATCCTCATCAAATCGGTACCAACGGTCTTTAGCTGTGTGGCCAGGTTTCTCGCAGATCCGGCAATGGACGGCGTCGGGGCGAGACCGACCAGATCCATTACGCCGCCCCCTGTTGTTGGTGGAGATGGGACGGCCAGAGCATGATCCGGAGCCGTTGGTCTTGCCAGAGCCGCCTTGCTTGCCCTTGGGACGAGGAGGACCACGGTGGCGAGATGAGTAACCACCACGCCCGCGGGTAGCCGCGTTCGCAGAGGACTTGAAAACGCCGGCGGAGTTCTGGAAGTGAGCCACGCGCTAGTCGAAGTTGTTGAGCATGGCGAAGAGCTCGTCGAGGGTGATGGGGGTGACGTGGGCGTCGAGCGTGGAGACGAGGGGCTGGTACTCCATGTCCAGCCCATGAAGGATGTAGGAGATGAGCTCGTCGTCCTGGATGGGTTTGCCCGCCACGGCGAGTTCATCGGCGAGGCCGCGCATGACGGCAAAGTAGGCGGTGACGGATTGGTTTCCCTTCTGAGCATTGATGAGGGCGGTGCGGATGTTGTTGACGCGGCTCAAAGACTGCAACAAAAACATGCCCCCCAGTGCCGATCAGAGGCCGGGTGCGGTGGTGATCGCGGTCACTATGATCAGCACCTCCTTGGAGAGATTGCTGAGTAGGTAGCCGAGCACCTGCTGGTCCTCCTTGACCCAGATGGGGTGGAGAGGGTTGGGCTCGGAAGATTCCTTCCCGTCCTTGTCCTTGGTGACGAGAAGGCGTGCTGGTTCTGGCATGGTGACATCGGCATAGCCGAAGAGACCTGCCCCTCTCAGCTGAGGCGTGATCTGTGTACGCCAGAGCACATAATTCGTGCGTGAGAGTTTCTCCGGAACCTGGCCATTGAGGCTTGAGTGGGAGGTGGCAGAGGAAGACATGGAGGCTAGCGCTACTGGAGTTTTTTTGGAACCCTAGATGAGATTGGAAGAGGAGGCTCTGATTACCATGTGCGACTAGGCTGAAGCGTCTTACCCGATGTGGGGGACGCGTTACGTGTTATATTGAGCAGGGGCGCACCTCCCTGTAGATAGCGTATACATGCGGTTGGAGATCTTCTAGGAAGATAAGAGATTACATCTTGGGAGGGAAGAGATAAGAGAGGTTACACAATATGAGATAAACATCTAAACAGTTTAGTCTATCTATCTCAACCATGCGCCGGTGCAAGGCTCCAGAGTGACATGTTTAACATTTTAGAGGTTGTCTTGCATTCCTTTATCCTGATGCCTCCCATGCTCATGGACATAGAAACCGGGAAAGGGAAAATGCGAAGAAACAATGGACACTCCGGTTCTACTAGTCTCTTTCACTTACCCTTGCCTTTTTGTTTCGTGCTTTCAAGTTTATATAATGGGGATGGAAGGTAGGTCATCGCTAGAGTAGGTGGTGCATTGTTGCGCATTGGTCAGAGCGCTGGAAAGGACAGAAAACAAGCAAAAAAAATTGATGTATAAAGATTGTCGGCCTCCTCACAAATGAGTCTTACTTATGATCCACTCACCAACTGCAATTGCAAATTCCGAAAAGATCTCCTAAAACGGACAACATATTGAGCTTTTGACAGAAGATGATAGAGTGTAGCATGAGCTCCAGAACACCAATAGAGAAAACACCTCATGTAACTAGACACTCAAAGGTCGAAAGTTTTCTTCTAATCCCCAGCTCAAATGCTCCGTCTATGAACAGTAAAATCCAAAAAATAGAAAATAATTTTGACAACAAACATTCCTTAGTTTTCTTCCTGCATCCAAATTTTCGTAACGAAATGACATTTGCGGAAGTCTAAGAAAATAAATAACAAAATCAGCACTCAAAAATAGTCTTTTTGGAGCATCAAATTTGATTTTCCTTGTCCAAAGCATTTTGAATATTTTTTCTTCACAAAAATTTGCACGTATGTAGAAAATTCAATAATGTTTGTTACCAAAAAGAAAAAAAATGATATTTTTTACTAGTTTTTTGATTTTTACTATTCATGAGAGTGCATTTGAGCTCGACTGTACAAACTCCATGTCCCTCAAAGATGCTATTCCTTGGCGTTGGGCATATCAGGGGCATTGGTGCCATGGTGTAGCTTGAGATATTTGTTGGTCATGAAGATGTGTTGTCGATTCAAGTTGGAGCAAGTCTTGTGATCCCAGGAATGGACTCGTTGGCATGGCGGTTTCTATGGAATAGCGGCAACACAACATTACACGTGCCATGCTTGCAAATCTTGGAACAGAGGACAAGGAAGGAGAGCCAGGCTTACTGACTGGAGAATCTGAGGAAGAAATGGTATGAAGAAGCAAACAAAGAAGGAAGCGATGGAAAGTGGGTTCCATGCACAATACTTCATCTTTTCATTGTTGTTGTTATCACATTGGATACATGTTCGGATACTAGCAATTCTCTCACCATATACTGTCATCCTGATTTCACATTGTGTCAGTGGAGATGACACTTCTTTGAGTGCCACTTCAATCTGTTACTAGCACACCATACATGTATTTTTCAGCATGTGGCGTGCTTGAATCTTCAAGAGTTCAGGGAGAGAATTTCTGCTGAAACTTATGCATGGCATCGTTCATCAAACTGCATATTTTTGACTTGATCCATGTATAGCAAATTGTCAACTCAATTGTTCGATCAAGTGAACGATATATATATATGTATCTGAACTCTGAAGCTTCTCTAGTATTCTACAGGCCACCGATTTTTTAATGATGTATGACTCTCACGTATACTTTTCTAGACCAACTATTTGGTGATCGAATGGGATATCTAGATTTGTAGAATAAACACTGACAAAATTCATGGCCAGGCCTTACTCAGTTTCTAATGTGGGCGATTGTCTGTCTAAGATACCTGGAAGTAGTGGGAGTGCAAGTCAAGGAGATTCATATCTATAAAGTGGTGTTGAATGCTCGATTGCTCATCTATTTCTAAGTTTTTTTGTTTCGTTAGCCTAGAGTATGTAAAATACTGAATTGCTGGAAGAAAAGGTTTTTTTTGTTTTGTGAAAATGATCCAGATTATCAAAGTTCAGTGAAAGTACAAAGCATCTCGAACATAATAAAAATTACATTAAGATTCCAAGACCCACAAACAACCACTATTGTCGCCAGAATGATCCGCTGACGCGCTGATGTTGCCGCTCCCCTACCGGAGTTGGCCTGACCTTGTCGATGACAGCTGCTACGTCTTGAGTTTGCGTTGGTTTTCCTTAAAGAGGAAAGGGTGATGCAGCAATAATAGCGTAAGTATTTCCCTCTGTTTTTGAGAACCAAGGTATCAATCTAGCAGGAGGCTCCTCAGAAGTTCCACGCACCTACACAAACAAATAATAACTCGCAACCAACGCAATGAAGGGGTTGTCAATCCCTTCACGGCCACTTGCGAAAGTGAGATCTGATAGAGATAATATGATAAGATAAATATATTTTTGGTATTTTATAATATAGATAAGAAAAGTAAAGATGCAAATGAAAGTAGATTGAAAGCTTATATGATAAAAGATAGACCCGGGGGCCATAGGTTTCACTAGTGGCTTCTCTCAAGATAGCACAAGTGTTACGGTGGGTGAACAAATTACTGTCGAGCAATTGATAGAAAAGCGAATAATTATGAGATTATATAGGCATGATCATGTATATAGGCATCGCGTCCGTGACAAGTAGACCGACTCCTGACTGCATCTACTACTATTACTCCACACATCGACCGCTATCCAGCATGCATCTAGAGTATTAAGTTCATAAAGAACAGAGTAACGCATTAAGAAAGATGACATGGTGTAGAGGGATAAACTCATGCAATATGATATAAACCTCATCTTTTTATCCTCGATGGCAACAATACAATACGTGCCTTGCTGCCCCTGCTGTCACTGGGAAAGGACACCACAAGATTGAACCCAAAGCTAAGCACTTCTCCCATTGCAAAAAAGATCAATCTAGTAGGCCAAACCAAACTGATAATTCTAAGATACTTGCAAAGATAACTTAATCACACATAAAAGAATTTAGAGGAGATTCAAATATTTCTCATAGATAAACTTGATCATAAACCCACAATTCATTGGATCTCGACAAACACACCGCAAAAAGAGTTACATCGAATAGATCTCCAAGAAGATCGAGGAGAACTTTGTATTGAGATTCAAAGATAGAGAAGAAGCCATCTAGCTAATAACTATGGACCCGAAGGTCTGTGGTAAACTACTCACAACTCATCGGAGAGGCCTTGGAGATGATGTAGAGGCCCTCCGTGGTCAATTCCCCCTCCGGCGGAGCGCCGACGAAGGCTCCAAGATGAGATCTCGCGGATACAGAAGGTTACGACGGTGGAATTAGGTTTTCGTGGTTGCTTCTGATGTTGTCGGGGTACATGGGTATATGTAGGAGGAAGAAGTAGGTCGGTGGATGCTCAAGGGGCCCACGAGGGTGGGGGCGCGCCAGGCACCCTCGTGGCCGCCTCCTTTGTTTCTTGACTTCCACTCCAAGTCCTCTGGATCACGTTTGTTCCAAAAAGATCGCTCCCGAAGGTTTCATTCCGTTTGGACTCCGTTTGATATTCCTTTTCTTCGAAACACTAAAATAGGCAAAAAAAACCAGCAATTCGGGTTGGGCCTCCGGTTAGTAGGTTAGTCCCAAAAATGATATAAAAGTGTAAAGTAAAGCCCATAAACAGGTTGGTGCCATGGTGTAGCTTGAGATATTTGTTGGTCATGAAGATGTGTTGTCGATTCAAGTTGGAGCAAGTCTTGTGATCCCAGGAATGGACTCGTTGGCATGGCGGTTTTTATGGAATAGCAGCAACACAACATTACATGTGCCATGCTTGCAAATCTTGGAACAGAGGACAAGGAAGGAGAGCCAGGCTTACTGACTGGAGAATCTGAGGAAGAAATGGTATGAAGAAGCAAACAAAGAAGGAAGCGATGGAAAGCGGGTTCCATGCACAATACTTCAGCTTTTCATTGTTGTTGTTATCACATTGGATACATGTTCAGATACTAGCAATTCTCTCACCATATACTGTCATCCTGATTTCACATTGTGTCAGTGGAGATGACACTTCTTTGAGTGCCACTTCAATCTGTTACTAGCACACCATACATGTATTTTTCAGCATGTGGCGTGCTTGAATCTTCAAGAGTTCAGGGAGAGAATTTCTGCTGAAACTTATGCATGGCATCATTCATCAAACTGCATATTTTTGACTTGATCCATGTATAGCAAATTGTCAACTCAATTGTTCGATCAAGTGAACGATATATATATGTATCTGAACTCTGAAGCTTCTCTAGTATTCTACAGGCCACCGATTTTTTAATGATGTATGACTCTCACGTATACTTTTTTAGACCAACTATTTGGTGATCGAATGGGATATCTAGATTTGTAGAATAAACACTGACAAAATTCATGGCCAGGCCTTACTCAGTTTCTAATGTGGGCGATTGTCTGTCTAAGATACCTGGAAGTAGTGGGAGTGCAAGTCAAGGAGATTCATATCTATAAAGTGGTGTTGAATGCTCGATTGCTCATCTATTTCTAAGTTTTTTTGTTTCGTTAGCCTAGAGTATGTAAAATACTGAATTGCTGGAAGAAAAGGTTTTTTTTTGTTTGTGAAAATGATCCAGATCAATTATCAAAGTTCAGTGAAAGTACAAAGCATCTCAAACATAATAAAAATTACATTAAGATTCCAAGACCCACAAACAACCACTATTGCCGCCAGAATGATCCGCTGACGCGCTGATGTCGCCGCTCCCCTACCGGAGTTGGCTTGACCTTGTCGATGACAGCTGCTACTCTTGAGCTTGCGTTGGTTTTCCTTGAAGAGGAAAGGGTGATGCAGCAATAATAGCGTAAGTATTCCCCTCTGTTTTTGAGAACCAAGGTATCAATCCAGTAGGAGGCTCCTCAGAAGTCCCACGCACCTACACAAACAAATAAGAACTCGCAACCAACGCAATGAAGGGGTTGTCAATCCCTTCACAGCCACTTGCGAAAGTGAGATCTGATAGAGATAATATGATAAGATAAATATATTTTTGGTATTTTATAATATAGATAAGAAAAGTAAAGATGCAAATGAAAGTAGATTGAAAGCTTATATGGTAAAAGATAGACCCAGGGGCCATAGGTTTCACTAGTGGCTTCTCTCAAGATAGCATAAGTGTTACGGTGGGTGAACAAATTACTATCGAGCAATTGATAGAAAAGCGAATAGTTATGAGATTATATAGGCATGATCATGTATATAGGCATCGCGTCCGTGACAAGTAGACCGACTCATGACTGCATCTACTACTATTACTCCACACATCGACCGCTATCCAGCATGCATCTAGAGTATTAAGTTCATAAAGAACAGAGTAACGCATTAAGAAAGATGACATGGTGTAGAGGGATAAACTCATGCAATATGATATAAATCCCATCTTTTTATCCTCGATGGCAACAATACAATATGTGCCTTGCTGCTCCTGTTGTCACTGGGAAAGGACACCACAAGATTGAACCCAAAGCTAAGCACTTCTCCCATTGCAAGAAAGATCAATCTAGTAGGCCAAACCAAACTGATAATTCTAAGAGACTTGCAAAGATAACTTAATCACACATAAAAGAATTCAGAGGAGATTCAAATATTTCTCATAGATAAACTTGATCATAAACCCACAATTCATTGGATCTCGACAAACACACCGCAAAAAGAGTTACATCGAATAGATCTCCAAGAAGATCGAGGAGAACTTTGTATTGAGATTCAAAGATAGAGAAGAAGCCATCTAGCTAATAACTATGGACCCGAAGGTCTGTGGTAAACTACTCACAACTCATCGGAGAGGCCTTGGAGATGATGTAGAGGCCCTCCATGGTCGATTCCCCCTCCGGCGGAGCGCCGGCGAAGGCTCCAAGATGGGATCTCGCGGATACAGAAGGTTACGACAGTGGAATTAGGTTTTCGTGGTCGCTTCTGATGTTTTCGGGGTACATGGGTATATGTAGGAGGAAGAAGTAGGTCGGTGGACGCCCGAGGGGCCCACGAGGGTGGGGGGCGCGCCGGGCACCCTCGTGGCCGCCTCCTTTGTTTCTTGACTTCCACTCCAAGTCCTCTGGATCACGTCTGTTCCAATAAGATCGCTCCCGAAGGTTTCATTCCGTTTCGACTCCGTTTGATATTCCTTTTCTTCGGAACACTGAAATAGGCAAAAAAACAGCAATTCGGGCTGGGCCTCCGGTTAGTAGGTTAGTCCCAAAAATGATATAAAAGTGTAAAGTAAAGCCCATAAACATCCAAAACGGGTAATATAATAGCATGGAACAATAAAAAGTTATAGATACGTTGGAGACGTATCGACAGCCAAGAAGTCTTCATGCACGTGCCCCTAAGGACCAATGCTCTGGACCCACAGTCATCGCCATTGAACCCTTGCATAGATCTGAAGCATCTGACAGCAAACCTTGCCACAAGACGAGAAACCCTAACCTCACCGCCCCAAAGAGATGGCAGGAATATACACCGGAGCTCCATCGACTATGTCCATATAGACGTACCCGAGGAGGATCAGAGCCCGGAAAAAAACTCGAAGAAGTAGCGCCACCATCCGCCTGAGCACCACACCTACGAGGACAAAAAAAACTAACCTAAACTACTGACCGGGGCGGAGGGACCGGCATTCCCCTGCCCGCCATTGGTCGCCAAAGCGACAGGCAGAGGGGAGGCAAATCCACGGGCTCACCGGTGAAGTTTGGAGAGAAGAGTTCGCCCTAGCCGCCTAGGGTTAGGGGAAAAACAAGAAGAAGTCTCGGTATAATTCAAGATCATGACTATTTACATTGTCCATGAACTGCACTTTGTTGCTTCCCCCTGATGCCTCCCATACTCATAAAATTGCTTAATTGCAATTTCCATGAGCTTCGTGCTCACTATGAGAAGCAGTACAGTTTGCAACATGAACTCATCGAGAAGGTAAGATGACATCGGATCTAGTACAATGCTAGCTAATGACATTTTGTTATCTTTTTCTTGGCCAACCTCGATCAAGCACGCTCTCTCGTGGATGCTTGTCTGCCTAGCATACCTTAAAGAAGAAGTGAGAGCCTAGGAGTAACTTAAGGAGATTCAATTGCGCATATAGTTCTAAGTTTGTCTTAGCTGAAGAATATCAAGTATCTAAGTTTCAGGAAGAAAAGGATTATATGGATGATTGCTTACATATCCCCATCGGTGTGCTGCATTGCTTTCTCCTGATGCCTCCCATGCTCATGGACATAGAAACTGAGAAAGTGTAAATGTGAAGAAACAAGGACACTCCAATGATGGTAGTCTCTTTCACTTATCCATGCCTTTGGTTCTTTCTATCCTTTGTTTTGTTTCACACATCCAAGTCTATATCATGGGGATGAAAATAATTGAGAAGGGAGGAGAGTTGGGGTGGTGGTGGTGGTTGTGGGGAATTTAGAAGAGTAGGGGGTACAAGGTTGTAAAATTAATCAAAGTCACTGGAGATGTTATGATTCTGGAAAGGCACAAAACAAGCGAAATGTGTTTTTACCTCATAAAGTACCTCTTTGTTCAATAGAAAGCAGGGTTGAATCATTAACTAAAAGCTGGTACAATATAGGGAGGGGTGCTCATCAAGCCAGATCAAAGTGTTCTGAAATTCTGCCAGTTGGCTAGTGCATGAGCAACTGAGTTTGCTTCTCTGTTGGAGTGATCATATTGCACCTTCGCAAACTCATGTTCCAAGGAATAGATTTCATGGGAACTTGACGTATAAAGAATGTCATTTTATACTATGACATCCTCATGAACGAGTGCGCGTATGATGTGTTCACTAACTACACTTGCAAATTATTTACAGAGAACATGACAGACTAAGAGGTGCACTAAGAGAGGTAATGGTGCTAAAACTCTATTATGGGAGGATGCGTGGTGATTGATTCCCCTTTGGCTTCTTAGTTTCAAGTTATACAGATATGATTACTTTGGCAAATACCTATTAGATGAGTTAAATAATCTAATTGGGACAATGTCCTTTCCAGAAGAACCTTATGGGGTAAGACAGCAAAACAATGGAAAGAACTGAGAAAGGTTGTTAATGTGGTGGAACTGAATGAAGATGAAGATAGAGTTTGTTGGACAATTGGAGATGCGAATTGGTTCAATTTCGGATCACTATTCCTACTGGTTTATGTGGGAACTGAAATGTTTTCTCAAGATCGAAATCTTCTTATGGTTGTTGCTTAGGAATAGCATCTTCCTCAAGTGGGGTGGAGAGGAAATGACCAATCACCTGTTTCAATCAACAAGACCTAAGTGATCCTGTTGTAGTGATTTTGAGCCTTTGTAGCAACCTTGATTCATATGCTATTTCACAGAAAGAGCAAAGCATGCCACAAACTATAATCTTCAAGATTTTGGGGAGACATTTTCTTCCCAAACTTATGCATGATTAGTTCATGACTTTCGTTCCTCGAACTACATGTTTATGGTTTGATTCATACATAGCATATTGTCAATTTAATTGTCTATCAAGTGAAAGATATATACCTATATCTAATCTCTCAAGCTTCTCTACATGACATCACCTTTTTTTAATGACGAGTGATACATGTAAAAAAATTTACATGACCAATATCCAGAAGCTTCAGATTTGTAGTATGTTTCTCTAGTATTCTACATGTTCTTAATCAACCATGAAGATTGTTAACTTTTTAATAATATAATGGGATATCCAGATTTGTAGAACGATGCCTAACAAAATTCATGGCCAGGCATCAGACTCCAGGCCCGAATAGCTTTATTCTATGCGGAGCTTGCATCGAACTAGAAATTTACGTTAACAGATTGATCAAAGCTCACCTTGTACAATTGAACTTACTAGGGTTGTATCAGCCTACACAATGCTTGAACCAACTGGTAACTGTGAGGATTTACACGCCTAAGGATCTACACAAGTCACATCACAACACAAGCTCGTGGAGCAACTACGCGCCCGAGGCTTATCCAGGATGGCCTTAGGTCAAGTGGAATTGCAGTTGATGTTACGTTTTTGTTGGGAAGATTTGGTTATGTTGTCTCTCATATGCGTGATTGTCTGTATAAATGTCCTTGAAAAAAGTGAGCATGCTAGAGTTAGTCAAGGAGCACCATATATTTAAAGTGCCACGGAATGTTGAATTGCTCATATAGTTTAGTCATTTTGGCTTTTTTTCTTGCGCTAGAGTATGCAACATACTGAATTTGTGGAAGAAAATGATAATATGGTTGGTTGCTTACATTCTCAAGGGGTTGTGTTGCATTGCTTTCTCCTGGTGCCTCCTGTCGGTGTCAAAACCGGCGGATCTCGGGTAGGGGGTCCCAAACTGTGTGTCTAGGCGGATGGTAACAGGAGACGAGGGACACGATGTTTTACCCAGGTTCGGGACCTCTTGATGGAGGTAAAACCCTACGTCCTGCTTGATTAATATTGATGATGTGTGTTACAAGAGTAGATCTACCACGAGATCAAGGAGGCTAAACCCTAGAAGGTAGCCTATGGTATGATTGTTGTTCGTCCTACGGACTAAAGTTATCCAGTTTATATAGACACCGGAGAGGGCTAGGGTTACACAGAGTCGGTTACAATGGTAGGAGATCTACATATCCGTATCGCCAAGCTTGCCTTCCACGCCAAGGAAAGTCCCATCCGGACACAGGACGAAGTCTTCAATCTTATATCTTCATAGTCTTGGAGTCCGGCCGATGATGATAGTCCGGCTATCTGGACAGCCCCTAGTCCAGGACTCCCTCAGTAGCCCCTGAACCAGGCTTCAATGACGACGAGTCCGGCGCGCATATTGTCTTCGGCATTGCAAGGTGGGTTCCTCCTCCGAATAATTCATAGAAGATTGTGAACACCAGGATAGTGTCCGGCTCTGCAAAAATAATTTCCACATACCACCGTAGAGAGAATAATATTTACACAAGTCCAATCTGCTGACGTATTTGATGGTGTGACGTCACACCACTACCAAGCCTTTACTTAAATCGTTTTTATTGTACCACCTCAGCGCGTTTAGCGAAGCGGTTTCCTTGGCACGTCTTGTCGAAGCAGAGATCGTGTTCCCCTTATTCCAGGATTCCCATCAATACGGACGTGGATAACCAAACCGCGCCATTGATTGCGGCGCTTGGGGGATAAGCGAGTTTTACCAGGCCGGTGGGGACGCATGTTTTCATCCGCCCATATAAGGGGATAAAGATCCAACCCTATTACCTGCACTTTCTTCCTCCTTGGCTTATCCATCTCTGCGAACCCGAGCTCCAGCGCCCAAGCCCGCACATCTCACCTCAACCTTCTCCAACTATGTCCGGAGCAGGAGGCAAGTAGATGGCCTCCTCCATTACGGAGGGGCAGATCCAGAAGCTGCGCAACACCGGATACTTGTCCAGCGACATCGCGCACCGGCTCCCCAACAAGGGAGAGCTCATCCCCACCCCAAGCCCCATGAGAGGGTAGTATTCCTTCCCCATTTCCTCCGCGGACTGGGATTCTCACTCCATCCCTTTGTCCGGGGGCTCATGTTCTACTACGGCCTGGATTTCCATGATCTGGCCCAGAATTTCATCCTCAACATCTCGGCGTTTATCGTGGTGTGCGAGGCCTTCCTCTGCATCCAGCCCCACTTCGGCTTATGGCTCAAGACCTTCAGTGTCAAGCCGAAGGTTGTAAAGGGCAGTCAAGCGGAGTGCGGAGGCGCCATGGTGGGCAGGATGTCCCATGTTACCTCGCTCGAGGGCACTTTCGTGGAAACCATCAAGGGGTGGCAATCGGGGAGGTTCTATATCACCGAGCCGCGTGACCCCGAATGGGCAGCGGCCCCCGAATTCAGATCCGGCATCCCCACACGGCTCACCTCCTGGAAAGAGAGCGGCCGGACATGGGGTGATTCGGAGGAGCTGACCGGACTCCAAGCTTGCATCCAAAATCTAGTGGACAAGAAGCTCAAGCTTGTCAACGTAGTCCAGGTCATGCTCATCCACCAGATTCTCCCGTGCCAACGACGGGGCTTCAACATGTGGGAGTTCGATCCGGCGCAGCACCAGACTTTGAATGGGCTCTTCGACACTACGTACGAAGATGTCTGGAAGGTGTTGTTCAAAGGCGCCGAGGCTCCCGCATCCGCTACCGAAGATCGCGGATTCAGCTCGGAGCGTCCAGCTGATGAGGTAAGTGATTTTGCCCTTCAAGGGACGCTTGTTTTCCATATTTTGACTCTATGCGGGATCTAAACTCCCTTTCCTTTGACAGGACTGGCTGAAGAAGGCCGAATAGGCTATCTGTCCGGCCCCATTGCCAGAGGACCCAGCGGATGCCCGTTTAACGGGGCTGCTGGCTCCGGCACTCCACGTGGTGCCGGAGAAGAAGGCCAAGAAGAAGGCCACGGGGACTCGGAAGAGTTCCCGTTTTCAGGTGCTATTGGATGACGACTCCGAGGCCGACTCCTCTCACCAAGGTGAGGAGGAGAAGAAGAAAGCCTCTTCCCCAGCGGGGGGAGAGAAGAAAAGGAAGGCCTCCCCAACGAGGGAGGCTGAAGGGTCCAAGAAGGGAAAAACTCTTCCCCCGGACTGCTCTGCCAACGCCAGTGACGACGACGAGGACTGGCCTCCAAGGGCCAAGCCCCTGGCAAGATCGTGAGTATCCAGACTCCCGAATAACTTCATGGTTTATCTCTTTTGCCACGCAATGTCTTTCTAATGCCGCATACAACCCTGCAGTCCGCCCAAGGACGATCTCCCCACTTCATCGAGCGGGTTCTTAGGTGCGTCGGATATGGATTCTCTTCCGACCGCCTCCACACCCCATGACACGGACGACACCGAGGTGGGATCCCGGGAAGGGACCCGCCAGGAGGAGGAGGCCCCGGAGGTGTTGCAGGACAACCTCCCGGACTTTGCACCGGACTCGGCTCCGGATCCCATAGTGGCTCCGGAGTCCGGCGGGCGGCCCTTCGTAAGAAGGGCAAGACCATGACACTGGCAGCCTCCGTCCAACCGGAGGCGCCGGATAGCTTGCTGGAGGCGCTCAATAGCGCCTCCATCAAAGAGGAACACCGCACTGTTATGAGTGCGGTGATTCAGAAGGTGCAGCTCGCCAAGAGCGGGCTGACCGAAGCCTGCAGCAGCCTTCTAACAGGCTTTGAGGTAAGAATTTTGATATATGTAAAATAGTACCGCATAGACAGTAGCCCCTGATGCTCGGTTCGATGTTCGGAAAGAAAAGACGGACTGAGGATCTAAGAAGATATACGCAGGAGTCATAAAAAATATGTCGATATGGGATTGCAGGCTGCGCTGCTGACCTCTGCCGCACTGACTGCGGAGGTCAATACTTTGAAGGAAGGCCTCGAGAGGTCCAAGAACGAGCTCGGCCGTGCCAAGAAGCAGCTCGAGGACAAGGAAGGTGAGTAACACCTTATTAAAATTGTACCTTACAGAAAAGGATTTTGGTTGCAAAATGAAAGACAAGGATAACGTGGGTATTGCAGGGGCCACTAACGAGGTGGAGACCCTGAAGGAGGCGGTGGCCGCGGCCGAACGCAATGCGACCGCGGAGCGCACCGAGCGAGAGAAGTAGGAGGCGCGGGTGGCGGAGGTACAGCAAGAGCTCCAGGATCTCGTGAAAAAACATGAGAGCCTGGAGCGTGACTCGAAGACTCGAGAGTCTGAGCTTGCAACGGCTCTTGAGAGTGCCAAAGCCGCTAAGGCCGAAGCCTACAAGGCCCTCCAGGAAATCGAGGCGTTGAAGAAAATAGCAGCGAGTAAGGCATTTTTCATGCAAAGTAAGCATGTGAGTGTTAATTACCTGTTGCTTACCCGAATTCGGAGCTCTCCAGGAGCGTTCGCAGATCTTCCTCGCAGCGTGTCCGATGCTGCCGCGTTCTACCGGGCCGAGGAGGGGAGCTCGACGGAGAAGGTCTTCTGGTCTCAGTATGCTGAGGCCGGACATCCGGTGCCCCTTAGCGACCAGCTAAAGCAGCTGGTCGAGCTCCACAAGGTGGCCGAACAGGCCATGAAGGGCCTCATAGTTCGGCTGTGGCCTAAGGAGGCCATGCCTGGGAGCTACTTCGGCCTGGTGCGGCGGCTAGTGGATGCGTGCCTGTGGGTCGAAGTCATCAAGCACTCCGCCTGTATTGAAGGTGCCCGTCGGGCCCTTGCCCGCGCAAAGGTGCACTGGGGCAAGATGGATGCCCAGAAGCTCGTGACGGACCCACCACCGGAGAGCAAGGAGCATCGCACGCCCGAGATGTATTATAAGAGTATGCTGAAGGGCGCCTGCACTATTGCGGGTGAGTGCTCCAAAGATGTAATATTTGAGTAGACTCGCATTTTGTTATCCTGTGCGCTGAAAACTTAGTTCATTTGCGCTAAGCAACGCGTTTTGATTTAAAATATTACCTTCTGTGCGGTTGTTTATCAAATCTGAGAGATGGCAAGTCGTCGGCTTCAGCCCCCATATGCCACGAGTGCTGGGGTGTTCGGGATAAACTTGAGCACTCTTGTTCCCATATTTGGGTCCATCGAGGGAGGCGCTCAATACAACGAACAAGGCAACCGGACTTATAATGCTTCAACACTCTCACTTAGCCATAGAATTCTATAATTTTAAATTTCGGGGAAGCCCCTAATCTTCGGAAGGCCAAATTTGGGGCGCTATCCACGCCTTGGCCGGACAAAAACCGGCTCCTCGCTCTAAGCGGCATAAGTCTTTAGGGACTCGCAAAAAACCTCTCGAACAGCGACCAGCTCTCGCCTCATCATGACGGTCATTTTTAGCTTTCTCCACTGAGGCGTTAACCCAGCTCAACTGGGGCGCAATCGCAGTGGTTCTCCCAGTGCCACCTTATTCGATACAACGGAACGTAAGATACCAAAATGTGGGAGCCGGGCAAACCCAACTATTGACCCAAGACATGATTCGGAGCTGATCATATAATGCTATAAGTTCGGGGCGCCACACTTGTGAAAGTGTTCGGACTTATCACACCATGATGCGGGAAACATAAGCCCCTGGTGTATGTAGCCATACCAAAACGTACGGATGTGTAATGTCACAAATGAACATATGTATAATAATAATAAAAAGAAATGCAATTGCAAGCAAAAAGGTGCTGCATTACTTATTCAAGAAAAACTGCTGTAAGTGCAGAACGATACAAATTGTGCGATAAGCAAGGGATGGGACTGTTAAACATGTCCCCCTCCAAGGGTAGGCTGCGGAATGGTGCATAAAACAGATTTAATGCTCGTAATGGAGACCACCTGGATATTCGTTGTAGCCTTTCTTCTTCCCTGGCTGTTGCATCGTGAGTTCGGCAGGTCTACTGTCGGACAGGCCCTCTGACGAACGGAGTCCTGTGGGTAAAAATAAAAAAAGGAAAAAAGAAAAAAAGAACGACACACTGGAGAGCCCCTGGTGTGGTTGAGCCTGTTGGGGAACGTAGCAGAAATTCAAAATTTTCCTACGTGTCACCAAGATCTATCTATGGAGAGACCAGCAACGAGTAGAAAGGAGAGTGCATCTACATACCCTTGTAGATCGCTAAGCGGAAGCGTTCAAGTGAACGGGGTTGATGGAGTCGTACTCGTCGTGATTCAGATCACCGATGATCCTAGTGCCGAACGGACGGCACCTCCGCGTTCAACACACGTACAGCTCGACGATGTCTCCCACGCCTTGATCCAGCAAGGAGAGAGGGAGAGGTTGAGGAAGACTCCATCCAGCAGCAGCACAACGGCGTGGTGGTGATGGAGGAGCGTGGCAATCCTGCAGGGCTTCGCCAAGCACCTACGGGAGAGGAGGAGGTGTCACGGGAGGGAGGGAGGCGCCAAGGGCTCAGGTATGGATGCCCTCCCTCCCCTCCACTATATATAGGGGCAGGGGAGAGGGGGGAGGCGCAGCCTTGCCCCTTCCTCCAAGGAAGGGGTGCGGCTAAGAGGGGGGGAGGAGTCCATCCTCCCCAAGGCACCTCGGAGGTGCCTTCCCCCTTTAGGACTCTCCCCTTTTTCCTATATCTTGGCGCATGGGCCTTTAGGGGCTGGTGCCCTTGGCCCATGTAGGCCAAGGCGCACCCCCTACAGCCCATGTGGCCCCCCGGGGCAGGTGGCCCCACCCGGTGGGCCCCCGGGACCCTTCCGGTGGTCCTGGTACAATACCGATGACCCCGAAACTTGTCCCGATGGCCGAAATAGGACTTCCTATATATAAATCTTTACCTCCGGACCATTCCGGAACTCCTCGTGACGTCCGGGATCTCATCCGGGACTCCGAACAACATTCGGTAACCACATACAAACTTTCTTTATAACCCTAGCGTCATCGAACCTTAAGTGTGTAGACCCTACGGGTTCGGGAGACATGCAGACATGACCGAGACGTTCTCCGGTCAATAACCAACAGCGGGATCTGGATACCCATGTTGGCTCCCACATGTTCCACGATGATCTCATCGGATGAACCACGATGTCAAGGACTCAATCGATCCCGTATACAATTCCCTTTGTCTAGCGGTATTTTACTTGCCCGAGATTCGATCGTCGGTATACCGATACCTTGTTCAATCTCGTTACCGGCAAGTCTCTTTACTCGTTCTGTAACACATCATCCCGTGATCAACCCCTTGGTCACATTGTGCACATTATGATGATGTCCTACCGAGTGGGCCCAGAGATACCTCTCCGTTTACACGGAGTGACAAAATCCCAATCTCGATTCGTGCCAACCCAACAGACACTTTCAGAGATACCCGTAGTGTACCTTTATAGCCACCCAGTTACGTTGTGACGTTTGGCACACCCAAAGCACTCCTACGGTATCCGGGAGTTGCACAATCTCATGGTCTAAGGAAATGATACTTGACATTAGAAAAGCTCTAGCATACGAACTACATGATCTTGTGCTAGGCTTAGGATTGGGTCTTGTCCATCACATCATTCTCCTAATGATGTGATCCCGTTATCAACGACATCCAATGTCCATGGTCAGGAAACCGTAACCATCTATTGATTAACGAGCTAGTCAACTAGAGGCTTACTAGGGACATGGTGTTGTCTATGTATCCACACATGTATCTGAGTTTCCTATCAATACAATTCTAGCATGGATAATAAATGATTATCATGAACAAGGAAATATAATAATAATCAATTTATTATTGCCTCTAGGGCATATTTCCAACAGTCTCCCACTTGCACTAGAGTCAATAATCTAGTTCACATCGATATGTGATTAACACTCAAGGTCACATCGCCATGTGACTAACACCCAAAGAGTTTACTAGAGTCTATAATCTAGTTCACATTTACCATGTGATTAACACTCGATGAGTTCTGGGTTTGATCATGTTATGCTTGTGAGAGAGGTTATAGTCAACGGGTCTGAACCTTTCAGATCCGTGTGTGCTTTACAAATCTCTATGTCATCTCCTAGATGCAGCTACCACGTTCTATTTGGAGCTATTCCAAATAACTGTTCTACTTGGAGCTATTCTAAATTGTTGCTCCATTATACGTATCCGGTATCTCTACTCAGAGCTATCCGGATAGGTGTTAAGCTTGCATCGACGTAACCCTTTACGACGAACTCTTTTACCACCTCCATAATCGAGAAAATTCCTTAGTCCACTAGTTACTAAGGATAACTTTGACCGTTGTCCTGTGAGCCATTCTTGGATCACTCTTGTACCCCTTGACTGACTCATGGTAAAGCACACTTCAGGTGCGGTACACAGCATAGCATACTGTAGAGCCTATGTCTTAAGCATAGGGGACGACCTTCGTTCCTTTCTGCCATGGTCGAGCTTTAAGTCTTAACTTCATACCTTACAACTCAGGCAAGAACTCCTTCTTTGACTGATCCATCTTGAACACCTTCAAGATCACGTCAAGGCATGTGCTCATTTGAAAGTACTATTAAGCGTTTTGATCTATCCTTATAGATCTTGATGCTCAATGTTCAAGTAGCTTAATCCAGGTTTTCCATTGAAAACACTTTCCAAATAACCCTATATGCTTTCCAGAAATTCTACGTTATTTCTGATCATTAATATGTCAACAGCATATACTTATCAGAAATTCTATAGTGCTCCCATTCACTTCTTTGGAAATACAAGTTTCTCATAAACTTTGTATACACCCAAAATCTTTGATCATCATCAAAGCATACATTCCAACTCCGAGATGCTCACTCCAGTCCTCAGAAGGATTGCTGGAGCTTTGCATACTTATTAGCATATTTCAGAATAGACAAAACCTTCCGGTTGTATCACATACAACCTTTCCTCAAGAATCGTCGAGGAAACAATGTTTTGACATCCTATCTGCAAGATTTCATAAATGATGCAGTAATTGCTAATATAATTCCAACAGACTTTTAGCATCGCTACGAGTGAGAAAGTCTCATCGTAGTCAACTCCTTGAACTTGTCGAAAAACATCTTAACGACAAGTCAAGCTTTCTCAATGGTAATTCTTACCATCATTGTCTGTCTTCCTTTTAAAATCCATCCGTACCCAATGGACTTACGACCATCAAGTATTTCTTCCAAAGTCATGGATCCGTTCTCGGATTTTATGGCCTCGAGCCATTTATCGGAATCCGGGCCCACCATCGCTTCTCCATAGCTCATAGGTTCATTGTTGTCTAGCAACATGACTTCCAAGACAGGATTACGTACCACTCTGAAGTAGTACGCATCCTTGTCATCCCACAAGGTTTGGTAGTGACTCGATCCAAAGTTTCATGATCACTATCATAAGCTTCCACTTCAGTTGGTGTACGTGCCACAGGAACAACTTCCTGTGCCCTGCTACACACTTGTTGAAGTGACGGTTCAATAACCTCATCAAGTCTCCACCATCCTCCCACTCAACTTTTCGAGAGAAACCTTTCCTCGAAAAAGGACCCGATTCAAGAAACAATCCCTATTGCTTTCGGATCTGAATTAGGAGGTATACTCAACTGTTTTGGGTGTCCTATGAAGATGCATTTCATCCGCTTTGGGTTCGAGCTTATCAATCCTGAAATTTTTTCACATAAGCGTCGCAGCCCCAAACCTTTAAGAAACGACAACTTAGGTTTCTCTAAACCATAATTCATACGGTGTCATCTCATCGGAATTACGTGGTGCCCTATTTAAAGTGAATGTGGTTGTCTCTAATGCCTAACCCATGAACGATAGTGGTAACTCGATAAGAGACATCATGGTATGCACCATATCCAATAGGGTGCAACTATGACGTTTGGACACACCATCACACTATGGTGTTCCAGGCTGTATCAGTTGTGAAACAATTTCCACAATGTCTTAATTCTGTGCCAAACTCGTGATTCAGATATTCATCTCTATGATCATATCATAGATCTTTTATCCTCTTGTCACGACGATCTTTCAACTTCACACTGAAATTACTTGAACCTTTCAATAATTCAGACTCGTGATTCATCAAGTAAATATACTCAACATCTACTCGAATCATCTGTGAAGTAAGAACATAACAATATCCACTACATGCCTCAGCACTCATTGGACTGTACACATCAAAATGTATTACTTCCAACAAGTTGCTATCTTGTTCCATCTTACTGAAAACGAGGCTTTTCAGTCATCTTGCCCATGTGGTATGATTTGCATGTCCCAAGTGATTTAAAATCAAGTGAGTCAAAACGGTCCATTTGCATGGAGTTTCTTCATGCATATACACCAATAGACATGGTTCGCATGTCTCAAACTTTTCAAAAACGAGTGAGCCCAAAGATCCATCAATATGGAGCTTCTTCATGCGTTTTATACCGATATGACTTACGTGGCAGTGCCACAAGTAGGTGGTACTATCATTACTATCTTTTGGCATGAACATGTGTATCACTACGATCGAGATTTAATAAACCATTCATTTTAGGTGTAAGACCATTGAAGGTATTATTCAAATAAACAGAGTAACCATTATTCTCCTTAAATGAATAACCGTATTGTGATAGACGTAATCCAATCATGTTTATGCTCAACGCAAACACCAAATAACAATTATTTAGGTTTAACACCAATCTCTTTGGTAGAGGGAGCGTGCGATGCTTGATCATATCAAGCTTGGAAAAACTTCCAACACATATCGTCAGCTCACCTTTAGCTAGTCTCCGTTCATTCCGTAGCCTTTTGTTTCGAGTTACTAACACTTAGCAACCGAACCGGTATCTAATACCCTGGTGCTACTAGGAGTACTAGAAAAGTACACATTAACACAATGTATATCCAATATACTTCTATCGACCTTGCCAGCCTTCTTATCTACCAAGTATCTAGGGTAATTCTGCTCTAGTGGTTGTTCCCCTTATTACAGAAGCACTTAGTCTCGGGTTTGGGTTTTACCTTGGGTTTCTTCACTAGAGCAGCAGCTAATTTGCCGTTTCATGAAGTATCCCTTCTTGCCCTTGCCCTTCTTGAAACTAGTGGTTTCACCAACCATCAACAATTGATGCTCCTTCTTGATTTCTACTTTCGCGGTGTCAAACATCGCGAATACCTCAAGGATCATCATATCTATCCCTGATATGTTATAGTTCATCACGAAGCTCTAACAGCTTGGTGGCAATGACTTTGGAGAACCATCACTGTCTTATCTGGAAGATCAACTCCCACTTGATTCAAATGATTGTTGTACTCAGACAATCTGAGCACAAGCTCAACAATTGAGCTTTTCTCCTTAGTTTGCAGGTTAAGAAAATCGTCGGAGGTCTCTTACCTCTTGACGTGGGCACGAGCCTGAAATCCCAATTTCATCCCTCGAAACATCTCATATGTTCCGCGACATTTCGAAAAACGTCTTTGGTGCCTCAACTCTAAACCGTTTCACTGAACTATCACGTAGTTATCAAAACGTGTACAAACGACGTTTGGGGTTCAGCACACTGAGCGGTGCATTAAGGACATAAGCCTTCTATGAAGCAATGAGGACAATCCTCAGTTTACGGACCTAGTCCGCATAATTGCTACTATCAACTTTCAACTAATTTTTCTCTAGGAACATAGTAAAACAGTAGAACTATAGCGTGAGCTACGACATAATTTGCAAAAACCTTTTGACTATGTTCAGGATAATTAAGTTCATCTTATGAACTCCCACTCAGATAGACATCCCTCTAGTCATCTAAGTGATTACATGATCCGAGTCAAACTAGGCCGTGTCCGATCATCACGTGAGACGGACTAGTCATCATCGGTGAACATCTTCATGTTGATCGTATCTTCTATACGACTCATGTTCGACCTTTCGGTCTCCGTGTTCCGAGGCCATGTCTGTACATGCTAGGCTCGTCAAGTTAACCCTAAGTGTTTTGCATGTGTTCCGAGGCCATGTCTGTACATGCTAGGCTCGTCAACACCCGTTGTATTTGAACGTCTGAATAAAACACCCGATCATCACGTGATGTTTTGAAACAGCGAACTGTCGCCACGGTGCACAGTTAGGGGAGAACACTTCTTGAAATTGTTGTAAGGGATCATCTTATTTACTACCGTCGTTCTAAGCAAATAAGATGTATAAACATGATAAACATCACATGCAATCAAATAGTGACATGATATGGCCATCATCACTTTGCTCCTTTTGATCTCCATCTTCGGGGCTCCATGATCATCATCGTCACCGGCATGACACCATGATCTCCATCATCATGATCTCCATCATCGTGTCTTCATGAAGTTGCCTCGCCAACTATTACTTCTACTACTATGGCTAACGGTTAGCAATAAAGTAAAGTAATTACATGACGTTTAAGTTGACACGCAGGTCACAAATAAATAAAGACAACTCCTATGGCTCCTGCCGGTTGTCATACTCATCGACATGCAAGTCGTGATTCCTATTACAAGAACATGATCAATCTCATACATCACATATATCATTCATCACATCCTTTGGCCATATCACATCACATAGCATATCCTGCAAAAACAAGTTAGACGTCCTCTAATTGTTGTTTGCATGTTTTACGTGGCTGCTATGGGTTTCTAGCAAGAACGTTTCTTACCTACGCATGAACCACAACGTGATATGCCAATTGCTATTTACCCTTCATAAGGACCCTTTTCATCGAATCCGATCCGACTAAAGTGGGAGAGACAGACACCCGCCAGCCACCTTATGCAACTAGTGCATGTTTGTCGGTGGAACCGGTCTCACGTAAGCGTACGTGTAAGGTTGGTCCGGGCCGCTTCATCCCACGATGCCGCCGAATCAAGATAAGACTAGTAACGGCAAGCATATTGAACAATATCGACGCCCACAACTACTTTGTGTTTTACTCGTGCAAAGAATCTACGCAATAGACCTAGCTCATGATGCCACTGTCGGGGAACGTAGCAGAAATTCAAAATTTTCCTACGTGTCACCAAGATCTATCTATGGAGAGACCAGCAACGAGTAGAAAGGAGAGTGCATCTACATACCCTTGTAGATCGCTAAGCGGAAGCGTTCAAGTGAACGGGGTTGATGGAGTCGTACTCGTCGTGATTCAGATCACCGATGATCCTAGTGCCGAACGGACGGCACCTCCGCGTTCAACACACGTACAGCTCGACGATGTCTCCCACGCCTTGATCCAGCAAGGAGAGAGGGAGAGGTTGAGGAAGACTCCATCCAGCAGCAGCACAACGGCGTGGTGGTGATGGAGGAGCGTGGCAATCCTGCAGGGCTTCGCCAAGCACCTACGGGAGAGGAGGAGGTGTCACGGGAGGGAGGGAGGCGCCAAGGGCTCAGGTATGGATGCCCTCCCTCCCCTCCACTATATATAGGGGCAGGGGAGAGGGGGGAGGCGCAGCCTTGCCCCTTCCTCCAAGGAAGGTGTGCGGCTAAGAGGGGGGGAGGAGTCCATCCTCCCCAAGGCACCTCGGAGGTGCCTTCCCCCTTTAGGACTCTCCCCTTTTTCCTATATCTTGGCGCATGGGCCTTTAGGGGCTGGTGCCCTTGGCCCATGTAGGCCAAGGCGCACCCCCTACAGCCCATGTGGCCCCCCGGGGCAGGTGGCCCCACCCGGTGGGCCCCCGGGACCCTTCCGGTGGTCCTGGTACAATACCGATGACCCCGAAACTTGTCCCGATGGCCGAAATAGGACTTCCTATATATAAATATTTACCTCCGGACCATTCCGGAACTCCTCGTGACGTCTGGGATCTCATCCGGGACTCCGAACAACATTCGGTAACCACATACAAACTTCCTTTATAACCCTAGCGTCATCGAACCTTAAGTGTGTAGACCCTACGGGTTCGGGAGACATGCAGACATGACCGAGACGTTCTCCGGTCAATAACCAACAGCGGGATCTGGATACCCATGTTGGCTCCCACATGTTCCACGATGATCTCATCGGATGAACCACGATGTCAAGGACTCAATCGATCCCGTATACAATTCCCTTTGTCTAGCGGTATTTTACTTGCCCGAGATTCGATCGTCGGTATACCGATACCTTGTTCAATCTCGTTACCGGCAAGTCTCTTTACTCGTTCTGTAACACATCATCCCGTGATCAACCCCTTGGTCACATTGTGCACATTATGATGATGTCCTACCGAGTGGGCCCAGAGATACCTCTCCGTTTACACGGAGTGACAAAATCCCAATCTCGATTCGTGCCAACCCAACAGACACTTTCAGAGATACCTGTAGTGTACCTTTATAGCCACCCAGTTACGTTGTGACGTTTGGCACACCCAAAGCACTCCTACGGTATCCGGGAGTTGCACAATCTCATGGTCTAAGGAAATGATACTTGACATTAGAAAAGCTTTAGCATACGAACTACATGATCTTGTGCTAGGCTTAGGATTGGGTCTTGTCCATCACATCATTCTCCTAATGATGTGATCCCGTTATCAACGACATCCAATGTCCATGGTCAGGAAACCGTAACCATCTATTGATTAACGAGCTAGTCAACTAGAGGCTTACTAGGGACATGGTGTTGTCTATGTATCCACACATGTATCTGAGTTTCCTATCAATACAATTCTAGCATGGATAATAAATGATTATCATGAACAAGGAAATATAATAATAATCAATTTATTATTGCCTCTAGGGCATATTTCCAACAGAGCCGCGGTCTGGGCCTATCGTGGTCGTGCCCCTCTCCCCATGCCCATGGTATCTTCAGAGCGTAATGGTGTACGCGAAGTACCTGTCTTGACGTTTTACAGAGGCTGGGGTTGGGGCCACACTGCTACGCGTGATCGGCCCGTGCCAGGTGGTCTTGTTGTAGGTTACTCCGGGCACGCTTAGCTGTGTCCGACCGCTTAACGGCCGGACTCGAGAATTGCCTTAAGAGGCTGCATTGTACTTCTGCCGCGAGAGCCGCTGTATGTTCCTCCATGCGGAGAGAGCGTTCAGTGTTTCCGTTGACCGTGATGACTCCTCGAGGGCCTGGCATCTTGAGCTTGAGGTATGCGTAGTGCGGCACCGCGTTGAACTTTGCGAATGCGGTACGTCCGAGCAGAGCATGATAGCCGCTGCGGAACGGAACTATGTCGAAGATTAACTCCTCGCTCCAGAAGTTATCCGGGGATCCGAAGACCACTTCCAGTGTAACTAAGCCTGTACAATTGGCTTCTACACCTGGTATGACGCCTTTAAAGGTCGTCTTGGTAGGTTTAATCCTTGAGGGGTTTATGCCCATTTTGCGCACTGTGTCCTGATAAAGCAGGTTCAGGCTGCTGCCGCCGTCCATCAGGACTCTGGTGAGGTGAAATCCATCGACGATTGGGTCTAGAACCAATGCGGCGAATCCGCCATGGCGGATGCTGGTGGGGTGGTCTCTCCGGTCAAAAGTGATCGGGCAGGACGACCATGGATTGAACTTCGGGGCCCCTGGCTCCATCGCGTATACATCCCTAAGTGCATGCTTCCGCTCCCTTTTGGGTATGTGTGTTGCGTATATCATGTTCACCGTCCGCACCTGTGGGGGGAAACCCTTCTGTCCTCTATTGTTCGGCGGTCGGGTCTCTTCCTCGTCATCGCTATGCAGCCCCTTGTCATTGTTTTCGGCAATTAACTTGCCTGCCTGCTTGAATACCCAACAGTCCCTGTTGGTGTGGTTAGCTGGCTTTTCGGGGGTGCCATGTATCTGGCACAAGCGGTCGAGTATTCGGTCCGAATTGGACGGACCCGGAGTAGTTCTTTTGAATGGCTTTTTCCGCTGACCTGGTTTAGAGCCTCTGAATCCGGCATTGACTGTCATATCCTCACTGTTGTCGCCGTTAATGCGGCGTTTGTTTTTGTTACGACGCGACCTGCCATTACGGTCCTTGATATCCGGACTGCCAGAATTTTTGCTGAGGTTGTTGCTACGTGCTAGCCAGCTATCCTCACTCGCGCAGAAGCGGGTCATGAGTGATGTGAGGGCTGCCATGGATTTTGGCTTTTCCTGTCCCAGGTGCCGGGCAAGCCACTCGTCTCGGATATTATGCTTGAAGGCCGCTAGGGCCTCCGCATCCGGACAATCGACGATTTGGTTTTTCTTGGTTAAGAACCGTGTCCAGAATTATCTGGCCGATTCATCTGGCTGCCGAATTATGTGGCTGAGGTTGTCAGCGTCTGGTGGTCGCACATACGTGCATTGGAAGTTATCGAGGAATGCGGCTTCCAGGTCTTTCCAACTCCCGATTGACTCTGCTGGCAAGCTGTTAAGCCAATGCCGGGCTGGTCCTTTAAGCTTGAGGGGGAGATATTTAATGGCGTGAAGATCGTCACCGCGGGCCATGTGGATGTGAAGGAGATAGTCTTCGATCCAAACCGCGGGGTCTGTTGTGCCGTCGTAAGATTCGATATTCACGGGTTTAAACCCTTCGGGGATTTGATGATCCATTACTTCATCTATGAAGCATAGTGGGTGTGCGGCACCTCTGTACTGGGCGATATCACGACGGAGCTCAAAGGAGCTCTGTCCGTTTTGTTAGGCCCGTCCGGACTTACTGTGTCCGGCGCGACGGTTGTCGTCACGTATCATGGGGCGCCCACGCGATCCATAGATCGATCTTGATTGTCTTGCCCTATCCTCCAATATATCTCGCAAGTCCGGAGCGTTCCCCTATGGCCTTGTGCTTTTCGAGCGATGCCGGGGTACGGGTCTAGTGAAGGGCCTGGAGGCCTCTCTGTCGCGACCACGGGGTGGTCGATCGCCCGTATTGTCTCCTGGTGATGCGGGTTCATACGCCTCCTCTTCTAATCGGGGGAGCAGCTTGCGTTTGGGGTAGCTTTTGGAGGGGCATTCGAGCTCATGCTCTTTGGCCACGAGGACTTCAGTCCATCTGTCGGCTAGCAGATCTTGATCAGCTCTAAGTTGTTGCTGCTTTTTCTTGAGGCTGTTCGCCGTGGCCATAAGCCTGTGTTTGAAACGCTCCTGTTCGACGGGATCCTCTGGCACGACGAATTCATTGTCGTCGAGGCTTGCCTCGTCTTCGGAGGGAGGCATATAATCCTCTACCTCTTCTTCTGCCGCTCTCTCATGAGGGCTGGCGTCTCCGTCCTCCTGCGCTGGATCTTGCTGGAGTGGGTTGTCTTCGGCACTATCTGGGGTGTTATTATCTCCGGTGCCGGAATCTTCATTCTTGCTATGGCGGGATTTAGAGCGGCGCCGCTGACGCTAGCGCTTGGGCTGTTTCTTGGAGGGGTCATCCTGAAGGAAATATGCCCTAGAGGCAATAATAAAGTTATTATTTATTTCCTTATATCATGATAAATGTTTATTATTCATGCTAGAATTGTATTAACCGGAAACATAATACATGTGTGAATACATAGACAAACATAGTGTCACTAGTATGCCTCTACTTGACTAGCTCGTTTATCAAAGATGGTTATGTTTCCTAGCCATGGACAAAAGATTTGTCATTTGATTAACGGGATCACATCATTGGGAGAATGATGTGATTGACTTGACCCATTCCGTTAGCTTAGCACTTGATCGTTTAGTATGTTGCTATTGCTTTCTTCATGACTTATACATGTTCCTATAACTATGAGATTATGCAACTCCCATTTACCGGAGGAACACTTTGGGTGCTACCAAACGTCACAACGTAACTGGGTGATTATAAAGGAGTACTACAGGTGTCTCCGAAGGTACATGTTGGGTTGGCGTATTTCGAGATTAGGTTTTGTCACTCCGATTGTCGGAGAGGTATCTCTGGGCCCTCTCGGTAATGCACATCACTATAAGCCTTGCAAGCAATGTAGCTAATGAGTTAGTTACGGAATGATGCATTACGTAACGAGTAAAGAGACTTGCCGGTAACGAGATTGAACTAGGTATTGGATACCGACGATCGAATCTCGGGCAAGTAACATACCGATGACAAAGAGAACAAAGTATGTTGTTATGCGGTTGGACCGATAAAGATCTTCGTAGAATATGTAGGAGCCAATATGGGCATCCAGGTTCCGCTATTGGTTATTGACCAAGAATAGTTCTAGGTCATGTCTACATAGTTCTCGAACCCATAGGGTCCGCACGCTTAAGGTTTTGATGACAGTTATATTATGAGTTTATGAGTTTTGATGTACTGAAGGAGTTCGGAGTCCCGGATGAGATCGGGGACATGACGAGGAGTCTCGAAATGGTCGAGACGTAAAGATCGATATATTGGACGACTATATTCGGAGTTCGGAAAGGTTCCGAGTGATTCGGGTATTTTTCGGAGTACCGGAGAGTTACGGGAATTCGCCGGGGAGTATATGGGCCTTATTGGGCCATACGGGAATAGAGGAGAGAGGCCGAAAGGAAGGAGGCGCGCAGCCCCCCTCTGGTCCGAATTGGACAAGGGGTGCGGCCCCCCTTTCCTTCCTCCTCTCCCCCTCTTTCCCCCCTTCTCCTACTCCAACAAGGAAGGAGGGAGTCCTACTCCCGGTGGGAGTAGGACTCCCCTTGGCGCGCCCCTCCTAGGCCAGCCGCCCCCTCCCCCCTTGCTCCTTTATATACGGGGGCAGGGGGGCACCTCTAGGCACAACAACACAAGTTGATCTACGGATCGTTTCTTAGCCGTGTGCGGTGCCCCCCTCCATCATATTCCACCTCGGTCATATCGTCGCGGAGTTTAGGCGAAGCCCTGCGCCAGTAGAGCATCATCATCGTCACCACGCCGTCGTGCTGACGGAACTCATCCCCGAAGCTTTGCTGGATCGGAGCCCGGGGATCGTCATCGAGCTGAACGTGTGCTGAACTCGGATGTGCCGTACATTCGGTGCTTGGATCGGTCGGATCGTGAAGACGTACGACTACATCAACCACGTTGTTATAACACTTCCGCTTACGGTCTACGAGGGTACGTAGACAATACTATCCCCTCTCGTTGCTATGCATCACCATGATCTTGCGTGTGCGTAGGAAATTTTTTGAAATTACTACGTTCCCCAACAGTGGCATCCGAGCCTAGGTTTTATGCGTTGATGTTATATGCACGAGTAGAACACAAGTGAGTTGTGGGCGATACAAGTCATACTGCTTACCAGCATGTCATACTTTGGTTCGGCGGTATTGTGAGATGAAGCGGCTCGGACCGACATTACGCGTACGCTTACGCGAGACTGGTTTCACCGTGTCGAGCACTCGTGCTTAAAGGTGGCTGGCGGGTGTCTGTCTCTCTCACTTGAGCTGAATCGAGTGTGGCTACGCCCGGTCCTTGCGAAGGTTAAAACAGCACTAACTTGACGAACTGTCGTTGTGATTTTGATGCGTAGGTAAGAACGGTTCTTGCTAAGTCCGTAGCAGCCACGTAAAATTTGCAACAACAAAGTAGAGGACGTCTAACTTGTTTTTGCAGGGCATGTTGTGATGTGATATGGTCAAGACATGATGCTATATTTTATTGTATGAGATGATCATGTTTTGTAACCGAAGTTATCGGCAACTGGCAGGAGCCATATGGTTGTCACTTTATTGTATGAAATGCAAACGCCCTGTAATTGCTTTACTTTATCACTAAGCGATAGCGATAGTCGTAGAAGCAATAGATGGTGTAACGACAATGATGCTACGATGGAGATCATGGTGTCGCGCCGGTGACGATGGTGATCACGACGGTGCTTCGAAGATGGAGATCACAAGCACAAGATGATGATGGCCATATCATATCACTTATATTGATTGCATGTGATGTTTATCCTTTACGCATCTTATCTTGCTTTGATTGACGGTAGCATTTTAAGATGATCTCTCACTAATTATCAAGAAGTGTTCTCCCTGAGTATGCACCGTTGCGAAAGTTCTTCGTGCTGAGACACCACATGATGATCGGGTGTGATAGGCTCTACGTTCAAATACAACGGGTGCAAAACAGTTGCACACGCGGAATACTCGGGTTAAACTTGACGAGCCTAGCATATACAGATATGGCCTCGGAACACGGAGACCGAAAGGTCGAGCGTGAATCATATAGTAGATATGATCAACATAGTGATGTTCACCATTGAAAACTACTCCATCTCACGTGATGATCGGACATGGTTTAGTTGATTTGGATCACGTGATCACTTAGATGACTAGAGAGATGTCTGTCTAAGTGGGAGTTCTTAAGTAATATGATTAATTGAACTTAAATTTATCATGAACTTAGTCCTGGTAGTATTTTGCAAATTATGTTGTAGATCAATAGCTTGCATTGTTACTTTCATATGTTTATTTTGATATGTTCCTAGAGAAAATTGTGTTGAAAGATGTTAGTAGCAATGATGCGGATTGGATCCGTGATCTGAGGTTTATCCTCATTGCTGCACAGAAGAATTATGTCCTTAATGCACCGCTAGGTGACAGACCTATTGCAGGAGCAGACGCAGACGTTATGAACGTTTGGCTAGCTCAATATGATGACTACTTGATAGTTTAGTGCACCATGCTTAACGGCTTAGAATCGGGACTTCAAAGATGTTTTGAATGTCATGGACCATATGAGATGTTCCAGGAATTGAAGTTAATATTTCAAGCAAATACCCGAGTTGAGAGATATGAAGTCTCCAACAAGTTTTATAGCTAAAAGATGGAGGAGAATCGCTCAACTAGTAAGCATGTGCTCAGATTGTCTGGGTACTTCAATCACTTGAATCAAGTGGGAGTTAATCTTCCAGATAAGATAGTGATTGACAGAATTCTCTAGTCACCATCACTAAGTTACTAGAACTTCGTGATGAACTATAGTATGCAAGCGATGACGAAAACAATTCCCGAGCTCTTCGTGATGTTGAAATCGACGAAGGTAGAAATCAAGAAAGAGCATCAAGTGTTGATGATTGACAAGACCACTAGTTTCAAGAAAAGGGCAAAGGGAAAGAAAGGGAAACTTCAAGCAGAATGACAAGCAAGTTGTCACTCCCGTGAAGAAGTCCAAAGCTGGACCAAAGCCTGAAACTGAGTGATTATACTGCAAAGGAAATGGTCACTAGAAGCGGAAATGCCTTGAATATTTGGTGGATAAGAAGGATGGCAAAGTGAACAAGGGTATATTTGATATACATGTTATTGATGTGTACCTTACTAGTGTTTATAGTAACCCCTGAGTATTTGATACTTGTTCAGTTGCTAAGATTAGTAACTCGAAACAGGAGTTACAGAATAAACAGAAACTAGTTGAGGGTGAAGTGACGATGTGTGTTGGAAGTGGTTCCAAGATTGATATGATCATCATCACACACTCCCTATACTTTCGGGATTAGTATTGAACCTAAATAAATGTTATTTGGTGTTTGTGTTGAGCATGAATATGATTTGATCATGTTTAATTCAATACGGTTATTCATGTAAGTTAGAGAATAATTATTGTTCTGTTTACATGAATAAAACCTTCTATGGTCATACACCCAATGAAAATGGTTTGTTGGATCTCGATCGTGTGATACACATATTCATAATATTGAAACCAAAAGATGTAAAGTTAATAATGATAGTGCAACTTATTTGTGGCACTGCCGTTTAGGTCATATTGGTGTAAAGCGCATGAAGAAACTCCATAAAAGATGGATTTTCGGAATCACTTGGTTATGAATCATTTTGATGCTTGCGAACCGTGCCTTTTGGGCAAGATGACTAAAAACTCCATTCTCCGGAATAATGGAACGAGCTACTGACTTATTGGAAATAATACATACTGATGTATGTGATCCAATGAGTGTTGATGCTCGTGGCAAGTATCATTATTTTCTGACCTTCACAAAATGATTTGAGCAGATATGGATATATCTACTTGATGAAACATAAGTCTGAAATAATTGAAAGATTCGAAGAATTTCAGAGTGAAGTGGAAAAATCATCGTAACAAGAAAATAAAGTTTCTATGATCTGATCGCGGAGACGAATATTTGAGTTACGAGTTTGGTCTTCAATTAAAACAATGTGGAATAGTTTTACAGCTCACGCTGCCTGGAACACCACAACGTTATGGTGTGTCCGAACGTCGTGACCGCACTGTATTGGATATGGTGCAATATATGATATCTCTTATCGGTTTTACCACTATCGTTTTAGGGTTGTGCATTAGAGACAGCTACATTCACGTTTAAAAGGGCACCATCTAAATCCGTTGAGACGACACCGTATGAACTATGGTTTAGCAGTAAACCTAAGCTGTCGTTTCTTAAAGTTTGGAGTTGTGATGCTTATACGAAAAAGGTTTTCAACCTGATAAGCTCGAACCCAAATCGGAGAAGTGCATCTTCATAGAATACCCAAAGGAAACTGTTGGGTACTCCTTCTATCACAGATCCAAAAGCAAAACATTTGTTGCTAAGAATGGATCCTTTCTAGAGAAGGAGTTTCTCTCGAAAGAAGTGAGTGGGAGGAAAGTAGAACTTGATGAGGTAACTATATCTACTCCCTTGTTGGAAAGTAGTTTATCACAGAAATCAGTTCCAGTGATTTCTACACCAATTAGTGAGGAAGTTAATGATGATGATCATGAAACTTCAGATCAAGTTACTACCAAACCTCGTAGGTCTTCCAGAGTAAGATCCGCACCAGAGTGGTGCAGTAATCATGTTCTGGAAGTCATGTTACTAGACCATGATGAACCTGCGAACTATGAGGAAGCGATGATGAGCCCAGATTCCGCAAAATGGCTGGAGGCCATAAAATCTGAGATATGATCCATGTATGAGAACAAAGTATGGACTTTGATTGACTTGCTCAATGATCAGCAAGCCATGTTAAATAAATGGATCTTCAAGAGGAAGACGGACACTAATAGTAGTGTTACTATCTACTAAGCTCGACTTGTTGCGAAAGGTTTTCGACAAGTTCAAGGTGTTGAATACAATGAGATTTTCTCACTCGTATCGATGCTTAAGTCTGTCCGAATCATGTTAGCAATTGCCACATTTTATGAAATCTGGCAAATGAATGTCAAAACTGCATTCCTCAATGGATTCTTTAAAGAAGAGTTGTATATGATGCAACCAGAAGGTTTTGTCGATCCTAAAAGTGCTAACAAAATGTGGAAGCTCCAGCGATCCATCAATGGACTGGTGCAAGCATCTCGGAGTTGGAATATACGCTTTGATGATTTGATCAAAGCATATGGTTTTATACAGACTTTTGGAGAAGTCTGTATTTACAAGAAAGTGAGTGGGAGCTCTGTAGCATTTCTGATATTATATGTGGATGACATATTGTTGATTGGAAATGATATAGAAATTCTGGATAGCATGAAAGGATACTTGAATAAGAGTTTTTCAAAGCAAGACCTCGTTGAAGCTACTTACACATTGAGCATCAAGATCTATATAGATAGATCAAGACGCTTGATAAGATTTTTCAATGAGTACATACCTTGATAATTTTTTTGAAATAGTTCAAAATGGAACAGTCAAAGAAGGAGTTCTTGCCTGTGTTGCAAGGTGTGAAGTTGAGTAAGACTCAAAACCCGACTATGGCAGAAAATAGAAAGAGAATGAGAAGTCATTCCCTATGCTTCAGTCATAGGTTCTATAAAGTATGCTATGTTGTGACCCAGACCTATTGTATACCTTGCTCTGTGTTTGGCAAAAGAATACAATTTTGATCTAATAGTAGATCACTGGACAGCGGTCAAGAATATCCTTAGTGAGGACCAAGGAAATACTTCTCGATTATGGAGGTGATAAAAGAGCCCGTCGTAAAAAGTTACATCGGTGCAAGCTTTTACACCGATCCAGATGACTCTAAGTCTCAATCTGGATACATATTGAAAGTGGGAGTAATTAAGCTAGAGTAGCTCCATGCAGAGCATTGTAGACATAGAATATTTGCAAAATACATACGGCTCTGAATGTGACAGACCCGTAGACTAAACTTCTCTCACGAGCAAAACATGATCATACCTTAGTACTCTTTGGGTGTTAATCACATAGGGATGTGAACTAGGTTATTGACTCTAGTAAACCCTTTGGGTGTTGATCACATGACGATGTGAACTATGGGTGTTAATCATATACAGATATGAATATTGGTGTTAAATCACATGATGATGTGAACTAGATTATTGACTCTAGTGCAAGTGGGAGACTGAAGGAAATATGCCCTAGAGGCAATAATAAAGTTATTATTTATTTCCTTATATCATGATAAATGTTTATTATTCACGCTAGAATTGTATTAACCGGAAACATAATACATGTGTGAATACATAGACAAACATAGTGTCACTAGTATGCCTCTACTTGACTAGCTCGTTTATCAAAGATGGTTATGTTTCCTAGCCATGGACAAAAGAGTTGTCATTTGATTAACGGGATCACATCATTGGGAGAATGATGTGATTGACTTGACCCATTCCGTTAGCTTAGCACTTGATCGTTTAGTATGTTGCTATTGCTTTCTTCACGACTTATACATGTTCCTGTAACTATGAGATTATGCAACTCCCGTTTACCGGAGGAACACTTTGGGTGCTACCAAACGTCACAACGTAACTGGGTGATTATAAAGGAGTACTACATGTGTCTCCGAAGGTACATGTTGGGTTGGCGTATTTCGAGATTAGGTTTTGTCACTCCGATTGTCGGAGAGGTATCTCTGGGCCCTCTCGGTAATGCACATCACTATAAGCCTTGCAAGCAATGTAGCTAATGAGTTAGTTATGAAATGATGCATTACGTAACTAGTAAAAAGACTTGCCGGTAACGAGATTGAACTAGGTATTGGATACCGACGATCGAATCTCGGGCAAGTAACATACCGATGACAAAGGGAACAAAGTATGTTGTTATGCGGTTGGACCGATAAAGATCTTCGTAGAATATGTAGGAGCCAATATGGGCATCCAGGTTTCGCTATTGGTTATTGACCAAGAATAGTTCTAGGTCATGTCTACATAGTTCTCGAACCCGTAGGGTCCGCACGCTTAAGGTTTCGATGACAGTTATATTATGAGTTTATGAGTTTTGATGTACCGAAGGAGTTCGGAGTCCCGGATGAGATCGGGGACATGATGAGGAGTCTCGAAATGGTCGAGACGTAAAGATCGATATATTGGACGACTATATTCGGAGTTCGGAAAGGTTCCGAGTGATTCGGGTATTTTTCGGAGTACCGGAGAGTTACGGGAATTCGCCAGGGAGTATATGGGCCTTATTGGGCCATACGGGAATAGAGGAGAGAGGCCGAAAGGAAGGAGGCGCGCAGCCCCCCTCTGGTCCAAATTGGACAAGGGGTGCGGCCCCCCTTTCTTTCCTCCTCTCCCCCTCTTTCCCCCCTTCTCCTACTCCAACAAGGAAGGAGGGAGTCCTACTCCCGGTGGGAGTAGGACTCCCCTTTGCGCACCCCTCCTAGGCCGGCCGCCCCCTCCCCCCTTGCTCCTTTATATACGAGGGCAGGGGGGCACCTCTAGGCACAACAACACAAGTTGATCTACGGATCGTTCCTTAGCCGTGTGCGGTGCCCCCCTTCACCATATTCCACCTCGGTCATATCGTCGCAGAGTTTAGGCGAAGCCCTGCGCCGGTAGAGCATCATCATCGTCACCATGCCATCGTGCTGATGGAACTCATCCCAGAAGCTTTGCTGGATCGGAGCCCGAGGATCGTCATCTAGCTGAACGTGTGCTGAACTCGGAGGTGCCATACGTTCGGTGCTTGGATCGGTCGGATCGTGAAGACGTACGACTACATCAACCGCGTTATTATAACGCTTCCGCTTACGGTCTACGAGGGTACGTAGACATTACTCTCCCCTCTCGTTGCTATGCATCACCATGATCTTGCGTGTGCGTAGGAATTTTTTTGAAATTACTACGTTCCCCAACACATCCTCCGCTGCCCCTTCGCCATTCCCATCCTTTGGGATATCCACCATGTATATATCATATGACGAGGTGGCTTTCCAGTGCCCGGTAGGCGCTGGTTCTTGGTCGTCTCCGGCATCGTCGTCCGTACCGTCGATGTCTTCGGAGTCGTAGTCTAGCATGTCGGTTAGATCATCAACAGTGGCTACCAAGTGGGTGGTGGGTGGGTTTTGAATTTCTTCATCGTCCGCATCCCAACCATCCTGGCCGCAGTCCGGCCAGGGTTCTCCTGATAATGAGAGATACCTTAGCGAACTCAGGATGTCGCCAAAAGGTGAGTGTTGAAAGATGTCCGAGGCAGTAAACTCCATGATCGGCGCCCAACCGGATTTGATTGGTGGGGGCGCGGGAGGTTCGGAGTCCGGCAAGGAGTCCGGCACCTCAGATTCACGAGCCTCGTGAGGGACAAGATTAGTGTTCGGCTCTATCGCCGTAGAGGTTGCAGCCCCCGAGGCGGCGTCTAACCATCCGTCCTCGATCTGCACAGCCGGCTCTGAATTGAAGATCGGAGCGGGCTCAAGTGCGGCCTCCAGGGTACTGTCCGGCCGGAGAGCTAAATCATGCTCGTCGTGACAGTGCGGCACGCTCGGCTGTGGCTCGAATCCATCGAGGATCAAGTCCCCATGGATGTCAGCCGTGAAGTTCAAACTTCCAAATCTGACCTGACGGCCAGGGGCGTAACTTTCGATCTGCTCTAGATGGCCAAGCGAATTGGCCCGCAGTGCAAAGCCGCCGAATACGAAGATCTGTCCGGGGAGGAAGGTCTCACCCTGGACTGCGTCGTTGATGATGATCGGAGAAGCCATCGAGCCTATCGGTGACGGCACAGAGGAACTCTCAATGAAAGCACCAATGTTGGTGTCAAAACCGGCGGATCTCGGGTAGGGGGTCCCGAACTGTGCATCTAGGCGGATGGTAACAGGAGACGAGGGACACGATGTTTTACCCAGGTTCGGGCCCTCTTGATGGAGGTAAAACCCTACGTCCTGCTTGATTAATATTGATGATGTGTGTTACAAGAGTAGATCTACCATGAGATCAAGGAGGCTAAACCCTAGAAGCTAGCCTATGGTATGATTGTTGTTCGTCCTACGGACTAAAGCCATCCAGTTTATATAGACACCGGAGAGGGCTAGGGTTACACAGAGTCGGTTACAATGGTAGAAGATCTACATATCTGTATCGCCAAGCTTGCCTTCCACGCCAAGGAAAGTCCCATCCGGACACGGGACGAAGTCTTCAATCTTGTATCTTGATAGTCTTGGAGTCCGGTCGATGATGATAGTCCGGCTATCCGGACACCCCCTAGTCCAGGACTCCCTCACCTCCCATGCTCATGGACATAGAAATCTAGAAAGTAAAAAATATGAAGAAACAACGGAACTCCAATGCTATCACTCTCTTTCACCTATCCTTGCCTTTCCCCCTTTCTATCCCCTTTCTTCTATTTCAGAGTTTCAAATTTATATAATGGGGATGCAAATAATCAAAGAGTACGTAGAGGTGGGTGATAGATTCAGAAGAGTAGGTGGTACATTGTTGCGCATTGATCAGACTCACTAAAGATGTCATGATTCAGGAAGGCGAGAAAACAAGTGAAGAGCTCCCTGTGGATGAGTCTACTTATGATGAGTTCACTAAACGTAGTTGCGAATTTTTGAAAGATGTTCTAAAACGGACAACATGTCGAGCTTTGTAGAGAAGTTGACAGACTATAGCATTAGCTCAACAACAACAAAAGGAAAACACCTCATGATACTAGCAGACACTCAAAGATGGTATTCCTTGGCATAAGGTTCCTTTGTCGAGCTGAAGTCTAAATGCATCATATATAGTATCTATAGTCTGAACACTTTTGTGTCATCAGCTCACGAAAATTCGTAGGCGTGCTCGTCCTCGCCTGGTCACGGAATCATTCACCGTTCACGTTCATGCAGATCTGACACGGCAAGGGGTTGTGGGACATAGCCAATTATAATAATGTACCTTGACGTTCTTTGGATGCTGACCGAGACCTAACGGCCACACCCATCTGGTGTAGGTTCAGCTGGTCAGGCGGTAGTCCTTTTATTCTTCCAACGCCACCCTCCTGTAGATGCATCGCCCAGTTTCCCTCACAAACAGCTTTGAAAATCAAAACATTCGAAAGCTGAATGAGTTCCCGGTCCCTCTCCCAGTACAGTCAGCTCACTATGACATAGTGTGCCCTTACAAGAAAAAAAATCAGTACATCCCAGTGTACAGGAAAATTCGCTTGTTCAGATACAATTTTCTTTTGTACAATCTTCAAGCTGCAGTATCAACTACATCGGCCTCATGCAGCACCTTGTGAAGCATGACAATAGGATTGCCTCAAGTGTTCCTCCGGTGCTGCGTTGACTCACGCAAAGAGCTGATCCTTTTGCAAGTGCAGCAAGTGCTCCGGTAGTACATCCCTTGCTGGTTGCATTTTTGGCCCGTCGCTTCAATATATGCTTGGGTGGTATCTTTGTCAGCCCCAGCAAGTCGATGACCTGAGCAACAAATTTACTAGCGAAGTAACAACCAGCAGAATTCAGAACCAAACGAAATACTAGTTCCGTTTGATGTAATCGCATCTCAAACAGAACGGCATCACCGCGGGTGGAAGCTCACCTTCGCGTTCATACTTGTGCCTGCCGGTTGTCTTTGCCCGATTACTAGACGGCATCTTCAACTGACACGTTGCCCTGTCCGGCAAACCTTTCAGATGTAGCACCGGCGACACGACATCAGGCTGAACTTCTTCGCACGAGCTGCTCGCCGCCACAGTTCAGTTTTTCAAGCTACTGTTCCCAAATGTAAAGGATAACTGAATGTCCTGCGCGATTGCAGGTACAATTTCATCTGAGAGGAACCAATACAGTTCGTCCAGCCTGGTGCCTGCGGATCATCTTTCTTCGTTGACTCTTCTGAGTTCGGCGCCGCCGAGCTGAGTCCCTCGCAAGTGTTGTTCAGGTCTTGTTGAACTGTCAGCGCCGCATCACCAACATCGCTAATGCTTGACTTGGTGGCCGGGAAAACAAGTGTTTGGCTAGTCGTAGCTTCGGCGCCTCCAAGATCCGGCAGCGGGAATCTGCTCAAACGTAGGAATAGATTATGAAACTGCGCATCTAGTAACAGCGGTTGTCATTAGCAGCAAAAGGCGGCGCGAGGAACAGAGCTATCAACCGCATCTCATGGGAACTTGAATCCATAGCCTGTTGCCTCCGTCGTCGGCTCGTCGCCATAGCTTTGAGCTTCTCTGACTCATGCGGTGTCCGGAGACGGACCCTCAGTCGCAAATCATTATGTGATACATGTACTGACAGAACATGTCCGAAGTGTACCGTCATCGCGTCGTCAGGTTGGATGAAGCCGTCACTCTACAATATTGTCCGACCGGTTGTATCCTTCTCAGCCTATACGATCGCATTTAATTCTTGTAGCGACGCGTCGTTCAGACGTTGGTCTAGGTACCGAGAGCAAGCGAGCTCGTGTGTTCTTTCGCCGCTCTCCATCAGCTCATCACTAATATGATTAGACTAATATGTTATATATCATGATGCATTCCATCCTTATGCGCACAACAATTTAGAAATGCAAATTGCATTACAGGATATACCTGCAAGGCTACCAATTTTTGCATAACTTTGGTTCTAACATGAGTAATAGGTTTAGTGTAGTTGGACTTCACGGCGAGGCCAATCTGGACTTGACAGACCACTCCGTCAGAGAAACATTGTGTCACAACAATTTCATTTGATATAAATATGCCCATACTGTAAATTGTCATATTAATTTTAAATCTTGAACTTGTTGAATCCCCTTCAACAATAGCACCCTCTCACTATGCCTAACCCTTCATAGTTGATATCTCGATAAAAGAAAATGCACATGTATTTGCTAGAAAGAATGTTACTTCATGCTCATGTATTAATAATAAAAAATCGTTAGAGCAATCTACAAAGATGAGAGGATCCAATTTCTAGCTTGTCAGAAAACCATGCTTGTGCCTCTCCCAACCATTAGAACTATTTCTCGGGCTCCTTTGTAAAGTTTTTTTGTTTGAGTTGGCTCCTTTTGTCAATCTGAAGTCCAAAAATCACACAACATTTGTAGCTAAACAATAATGTGTCATCACTATCTTAACATGTGGATATACGTGTCTTGATAACTCCCATCCTTATACACACCAATTGAGAAATGAAAATTGCATGGGACACTAGACTTCCATGCTAGCAATCTTGAGATGGATTTCATGCTAAGAAAAGTATTATCTTGCTTTCCACATCCTTTTGCTTGTCCTCTCTTGTTTCTTATACTTTGCATTCGGAAGTTTATATTATATAAGATGAGAAAAACATAAGGCGGAAAAGTTTTTTAGGTGGTATTAACACTTTATTCAATGATAACACAATTTGGATACAAGCTATATCATCATAGTTTCACATCCAGACACAACAACCTGGATTAATAGAGACAACGTAGGTGACGCATTTGCATGCGTTGATCAGGTCATACATGTTGTAGTGATAAACGTAATACCTCGACCCATTAGTGGAGACCAATGTGGCCCAAGTAGAGTTGTGTGTGGTGATCTTTGCAATGATCTGGTGGACTACTGCTGATCTGGTGGACTACTGCTCTATATATGTACCAAATTGTAATAAGCAAATGGAAAAAAAATATTTAGGGTGATCTTTGTTGTCTGGATGAAAATTACTTTGAGTAATTTGTAGCACATTAGTTTCCAATATTCGGTGTCCTCCTACTAATGCGCACATTAGTAGGAAGACACTGGCTACATGCCACTCCTCCCTTCACGACCATGATCCATCACTGACCACTCTGCACAGAGATTTTTGGGGAAACTAAGATTAGTGTTGCTAATGTGAGGGTGGTGTGCACGGTCGGTACATCGGCTGGAGCAAGAACTCTCGGAGTCAGCCATGGCTTATTTGCAAGAGTGAATCAAAGTGTCTATGGGAGGTGGGGAGGGGGCGCCGGTGTGCTGCTGCAATGTGGGTCTACTACCTTTTACCTACATGGACATTCTTGTAGATTGCAAAAAGGTCGACTAATGCTCTAGTGGAAGAGAGTCTAGAGAAAACAAGGCTGGATGAAAAGGTAATATATTATTCTTTGGAAGTAGAGCAGTCTTAACCAATACTTTTATGAGCACTTTTCAGGAAGCATCTATCATTATAGAGCAAGAATGCTATGGCAAGAGACAGAAGAGGAAGAGAAAGTTTCATTTAGTAAATGTCCCTAAGTGTGATTATCAAAGGATTGTGGCGGACTTAGTATTTTAGATTTGATTACTATGAATCACACTGTATTTTTGTAAGTGGATGTGGAAGTTGGAAAACAAGAATGGTATATGGCAGAGTGTGCAAACAAGGAAACACCTTCGGAAGCAAGTGTTAATGCAGGCAAGGAATGGCAAGAAGAAGATGGTGTGGTTAAAGTGGGAAAAAATGACACTGCCGAAATCAAAGGGTGGCATGGGGTTCAGAGACATGAGAGCATTTAACCAAGCTATGTTGGCTAAACAGGCTTGGCGTTTAATTGATTCCCCGGATAGTTTGTGTACCTGCCTTCTAAAGGCCAAGTATTATGCGAACGGTAATATCCTTGATACTGTGTTTATGGCGAACTCATCGGCAGTATGGAAAGGTATTGTTTATGGCCTGGATCTGGTTAAGAAGGGTATTATATGGAGAGTGGGCTACGGTGTTGCGATTAAAGCATGGCGCGATCCATGGATTCCGTGTGGCCATGATTACTGGACAGTTATGCCTAAGCGAAACTATAGGTTTAATCGTGTCTCTGATATTCTTGATACCAATGGTGCATGGAATATGGAGCGACTTGAGGAGCATTTTTGGCCTATGGATGTACATCATATTTTGAGAATTCGGACATCCCCTAGGAATCGTCGTGATTTCCTTGCCTGGGCTCCTGAAAAGAACGGGAGATTTAATGTGAAGAGTGCTTACGGGTTGGCTACACATGAACACGATGATAATTTTGCAGGTGGTGCTTCCAGTACCTGCCTGGGTGGTGAGCGTTCTCTATGGTCATGTATCTGGCGAGCGAAAGTTTTCCTCAAGATGCGGGTCACCGCCCGTAAGGTTGCGACTGGGGTCTTAGCAACAAATGAATGCAAAGTGACTAGACATATCTCAAATCATGGAACATGTCCTGTGTGTGTCCTTGAAGTGGAGAGCACCTTCCACGCTTTAATTACATGCGGCCTATGTGTGGCCTTGAAGTGGAGAGCACCTTTCACGCTTTAATTACATGCGGCCATGCAAGGGCCCTTTGGGAGGCCATGCGTGAGTTTGGGCCGCTACCGGCGACAGACCAATTGATAGACAATGGCAAGGAGTGGCTGTTACATGTTTTATTTGGATGTTCTAATCAAGTTTGTGACATGATTATTTTGCTTATTTGGCGTATTATTTGGAGTCTTAGGTCAGATATAGCACATGGCAAGGTAGCTCCTCCGTTGGAAATAAGTGTTGATTTCTTGGTCAATTATCTAAAGTCCGAGGATCTTGCTCGCAGATATAGCACTGAAGAGATTATCTCTACTATCTAAAAGAAACCTAACGTTCCGTCTCCCCTCTTACGTTTCGTCGAGCCCTCCCCGCATGGCCACACTCGCGATTGGTTTTTTCACATCCTTCTCCACGTCGGTTTTGCATTGAAGACTTTCCTAAAACAACCACCTTGATTGATTCCCCTGACCTTAATCCCACCTCTGATTTGGCCGCCGCCAGACTCTCGCCCATCTCGCGAACGGCAGGAGGATGTACGCTCCCCGTCCATGACCTCTCGCCAGAGACGCCCTAACGTCACCGTAGCGCGTGACGCAGGGATTCGCCGCTGCAGCCCGCGGCTACTTTGCCCCTTGGTGTCGACGAGGGGGTCGGCGAGAGCTCATCTCCTCCCGGGGCTGCCGCCGCCGGGCTCGTCTCGTCAGGAGGACACGATGTCGATGCCGCCGCCGGTGATGCCTCGTTGTTCTCCCTCTCCCCTCACGCTTCACGCTTCCCGGATTGTTGAGGTTATAATCGTGAGGGACTCCTGATTTTTGAACATATGTGTTTCTTGTTGTGCTGCAGGTCGTTCAGCTCGGGTGTGCTGCAGCCTGCGAGATCCGAGGCGTGACGACATTGGTGATTATGTTCACCGTGGCCCAAGTTTAAGCCAGATCTGCGACTGAGGCATGGCGCAAGAAACCTACGCCGCAGGAAGGCTACGGAGGTGCGTTGCCCCCGGAGACGTCTTGGCACCATCTCCGATGAGCCCCCTTCTGATGGAGCCTATGCCGTTCTATATCTGGTGTTGGCTCTCCCTTCAATCAGATCCGCGGGAGGCTACTGCTGCCGCTGTCAGTGGCGCAGCGGATTTGCGGATGGCCTACCTAGCCACCATGTCGAAGTTCACCAAAGTTGACCTTAAGTACTAAAAGTACTAATAATATTACCTGCAAGTGCAAGCAAGGAGAACCACGGGTGCTTTGGCAAAAGGAAAGCAACACGATGCCAAAAGCTTGTAGAATTACCATTGCATCACCCATCTTCTGAAACATACATGTTCTCTGTATCTTGCACTCCATTCTGTTCCTGGGAATTTCTTTTGTTTAAAGCAAGAAGATGGAGTGATCAGATATCTTTGCCTATAAATATTCTTTTGTCTGCAAGTGTTCTGCGCTCCTCGACTTGATTCCCCTGGCGCTTATAGAGGTACTGCAGTTGCATATTCCGATATGAGCTTCATGTTGCGCAATGCCAAAAGCTCCTTCCATTACACCCATCTTCCAAAGAATTTCAGTGTCTCTACATATGTTCCAAATCTTTTCCACAGTATATACCCAAGTGATTTCTGTCTCCAATTTTTAGCAAGACGATTGAGTGATATATGTTCATATCTGGGACTGGATTTTGCTGAAATAAATTTCCTTTCTCTGCGAGTTTTGTAAAATATTTTTTTTCAAGTTTCACCACCCGCGGGTCTTAGGTGTGAAAATCTGATAGACACATCTAAACTATCGACTACAGGTTTGTTCACTCCCAACTTTTGGGGTTTCCCCACCTTAAAATATTAGTTTGCTTCAAAGTATGTTTTCGGAAAAGCTCCTTCGCGATCGCTCGCTGGAGCGGTCGAATCGGTCCGAACGAAGCGTCCTTCACAAATTCCTCGTATCACGCTGGGGGCCCACCACATGATCGCTAAGAAGTGCCAAGACGTGCAAAGCCCATCCAATAATCTCCATATAATCTGCCC
>NC_057804.1:25662515-25684375 GCF_018294505.1 Triticum aestivum | reverse complement strand
GGGGGACCCACACTAATTACCATAACCCTTACCCTGATCATAAACGTAACCTGGTCCACACCTTCCAAATCGGGAGATCCTGGCCTGTCGGAAAGCGAGCGTTGGCACGCGCGCACGCGCAATATTAGTTTGTGAAAATCTTAGGTGAAATTTTATATATAATGAGCAAAAAAATCTATGATCTCAAACATTCCACTGATACAACCCATACAAAAATTGATTTGTTCTATCAATATGGAGCGCTAATCTTCTCCTCTATATAGGCTTGAAGGATAAAATTATGGCAAGTCTGGTTGGTGGAGGAGGAAAATAAGAATGATTTAATAGTAAGAAAAGGAAGATAATGCTGCTTGAGATGTGCATGGGGATTCTTAATATATATGTTTGATACTTTCTCCTCTTGACAGAGATTAGTCGAGGTTTGTGAAGTCCTCATGATATGTGGGGTTCCATTATTGTATATTTCACCCTAAGCCCCCGTTGCAACGCACGGGCAATTACCTAGTCAAAAGTAAAATGACCCTATTGGAGGTCCGGACTCCAGAACTTATGGTTAGCGGCCAGTGTGTGCCATGGCCTCCTCCTCCAATGGGCCAGGCAGCGCTCTCCATTACATTTTGTACCTTAGTACTATGTTTTGTAATCCTCCAATTTGAATAGGACCTTAGTAATACTCCCTTCATTACATTTTAGTATGCATGTACTCTGTGTCTTACGCGTTCGCAGCCAAATGTTCTTATTTAATCACCGGGCCATAGGCTCGTAACTGCCTCCTGCCTTTTCCTTTCCTCTTGCGATTTGGTCCCATCTAGTCACCCTCTCTTGCTCAATATATAGAGCGGCATTGAATGGTAATTGGGCATATAGTTATAAGTTTAGTGTCTTAGCTGAACTGATGAAGAATATTGCACATCTAAGTTTCTGCCAGAAAAGGGGCAATGTGGATGATTACTTACAAATCCTCATCGGGTTGCTGCATTGCTTTCTCCTGATGCCTCCCATACTCATGGACAATGAAATTGAGAAAGTGAAAATGTAAAAAAAAACTATGAACTCGAATGCTAGTAGTCTCATTCACTATCCTTGCCTTTGGCCCTTTCTATCCATTCTTCTGTTTCACACTTTCTAGCTTATATAATCAGGGTGGAAATAATTAAGAAGGAAGAAGAGGTAGGTGGAGGATTGAGAAGAGTAGGTGGTACAGTGTTGCGCATTGATCAGAGTAAGTGAAGATGTCATGATTCTAGAAAGGCGGAACAAGCGAAAATTAACATATAAAGAGTGTCATTTCATACTCACGACATCCTCACGAACAAGTGTACTTATGATGTGCTCACTCTTGCGGTTGCAATTTTCCAAAAGAGATCTAAACTGGACAACAGAGCAAAGCTTTTTTGCACAGAAGATGACAGACTATAGCATCAACTCCAGAACAACAACTCTTTGTTTGGGGTTTGTATGTTTGCCTTTAGGGTTGCTGCTTGGTTGCTGTTCGTGATCAAGTTTGCAATGGTTTTGTCCGGTTTTCTGCTAGTTAATTGGGCAACTCTCTTCTCGTTAATTAATAGATGAGCCAAATATTTTGCCTATGTTTAAAAAATCCATCTTGTGATATTGGACACTGAAAGATGTTATTCCTTGGCATCAGGCTCTGTCGAGCTGAAGTCTAAAAGCATCATATATAGCGTAAGTTTGCATATCCTATTCCTCATGTTTGTCATTAGTAATACTACTATTATTCCTCTATCATTAGTATTACTATCATTAGTAATATTACTATATTTGTTGGCTTAACCAAAGCAAGGAAATTATAGATTACAATCTCTGTCCGTCATTAGTTTCTTGAAAACCAAATGCAAGTAAGTGGTTTATCATTCCTTGGAAGATGGAAACGGTTGCCCTCCATTTACCAATAGTTGGTCACCACTAAATGTTGCTACGATCATGTCATGTGCATGTTACTGCAATTACAATAGTATTACGGTGTTTTAGTGAACCGACATGACATGTTGCAACAAGGAACTGGAAATGCTGCTCTATGTGTATGAAATTGTAACAAGCAAAAGACAAAAAATCATGGTGATCATTGTAAGGATGACTCTGAGTAATTTGTAACACGTTAGTTCTCAATATTCAAAGCACACTTTCATAATAGATCCCTGAGATTGACACTGATTAAAATATTATATTAGGGATATTTTAGATGTGCACATCGGTGAAACATGAAGCTTTGCATTATTATAGTAGGATTATTGATAATGAGTCTTTATCATTGCATGAACATGCCACCACATGCACTTGAGTGCACTGGCTGCATTCATGACCACTGCTAGACTAGTCCACATGAGATTGATGGAGATGAATTCCGACTCTCTGTATCCATGTGGCACTCTTACTGACGACTGTATCCTAACAACATACAGATATGGCATGATTAAAACTAAAAAAATTGTGCGGGGAACTAAGTTAAGGTTAGTGCTGCTAATTTGACTTTTGTTTCCTGGACTTATGATATTATATATAGCAAATTATCAACTCAATTGTGTGAAGAAGTGAACAATATATCTGAACTCATAATCTTCTCTAGTACTCTAATTAGCATCAATTTTTTAATGATGTATGATACAAGTACTATTTTTATTAACCAACTATATAATAATAGAATGGGATATCTAGATTTGTAGAACAATGAATGAGAAAATTCATGGCCAGGCTCCAATTTTGGTTGCGGCCAACTAGCAATTTGTTGAAGTGTATATGTGGATTGCCTAGCCATTTCCACCAGTTTAGAATTTTGGTTGTGTTGACTAGTTAATGAAGCTTAACATGGTATCAAAGTCCAAAGTCTTGAGTTCAAGTCCTGACTTCCGCAATGCTGCTCTTCTCTGTCCACATATAGGCCTCTTGAGCCATACCTCTGAGTCTATCCACGTGTTGACTTTCCACGTCACACGTGAGAGGGGGTGTTGAAGTGTATATGTGAATTTCCTGGCCCTTTCCATCAGTTCAGACTTTTGGTTGCGTTGGCTAGTGCATGAAGCTTAACACAATTTACGTTAATTGATTAGTGAACTTGTAGCCGATCGACCAAAGTCCACATGCTGAGTTATTTAGTTATGCTACTACTTAGTAACTCCGCTCAGTTGGTTCTCCAAGGATTGCCTAAACAAAACTTCAACCATCTGATAATTGCGAGGATCTGGATCAAATCCACAACAAAATAAGAGCGAGCAGCTATGCACATGAGGCTTGTCACAAAGGTATGGTGTCGGATCCAGCAGAATTATAGTAGATGTTTTGTTTGTGTTGCCTAGTTTTGGTTGTGCCTTCTCTAAAATGAGTGATTATCTATTTAATATCCCTGATAGAAGTGAGTGCGTAAATGTAAATCAAGGATCTTCATATTTATAAAGTGGTGTTGGATGCTGGATTGCCCATATAGTTCTAGAAAAAATTCATGACCCTGGATGCAGCATACTCAATTTCTGAAAGAAAGGATAACATGGATAGTTGCTTGTGTTTTCATTGGCTTATGTTGCATTGCTTTCTCTTGCTGCCTCCCATGCTCGTGGACATGGAAATTGAGAAAGTGAAAATGTCAAGAAACAATGGATACTTCAATGCTAGTAGTCTCTTTTATTGATCCTTGCCTTTGTCCCTTTCTATCCCTTTCTTTTGTTTCACACTTACAAGTTTATATAATGGGGATGGAAAGGATAAATAGGGAGGGAGGTACATGGTATTTCAGTAGAGTAGGTGGTACATTGTTGCACATTGATCAGTCACTGAAGATGTCATGATTCGGGAAAGGCAGAAAGCAAGTGAATACCTCCTCACGAAGGAGTCTACTTATGATGCGATCACTAACCACAGTTGCAAATTCCAAAAATATCTTCTCAAATGGACAACATGTTGAGCTTTGTAGAGAAGTTGAAAAACTATATCATCAACTCTAGAACAACAGTAGAAAGACATGTGATACTAGACACTCAAAGATGACATTCTAATGTTTGTCACTAGTACTACTAGTCCATTACCTTTTTGTTGGCCTAACCAAGCAAAGCCAATTATAGATTGCAATCTATGTGTCTTAGTTTCATGAAAGCCAACTGCATGTAGTGGTATGTTGTCCATGGAAGTTGGAACCTACCATCCTCCATTTGCCAAAATTTGGTCACTACTGAATGTTGTTATGACCTTGTCCATGCTATTGCAAGTACAACAGTACTATGTTGATTTAGTGAACCCAGAGAACATTTTGCAACAAGGAACTAGTCGAATACTGCTCTATACAACTAGTACTACTAAGTTGATTCGGTCAACGACTGAACCGACATGACATTTTGCACTATAGTATGTACCAAATTGTAATAAGCAAAATGAAAATAAAAGTATATATAGGGTAATCTTCGTAAGGACGACATGTTCTACGAGCAATTTGTAGCACATTAGTTCCCTATATTCAATGATGAAGTGCAGATTCATAATTGATCCCTAGGATTGACACCAATTAAAGTAGTATAGTAGGGATATTTTAGATTGTGAAATAACTAGATATAGTGGGTACATCAGTGAAACGTGAAGCTTTGCATATTAAGGAGAAAAGAGTGATAATTTAAGAAGTTAGAACATGGATAGGTGATAACCGACCGCTAGATTTGTGAGAGGGTTAGAAAAAAGGTTGATAAAATCAGTGGGAGATCCCAAAGGACATGTATTGTTGAAGAACACAGGAAGTTGACCAGCACAGGTGTATAACAGTAGGATGTCCACATGCTGCCTTTGTACATGAGTAATACTACTTGGTAGCTCTGCTCAATTTGTTCTCCAAGGGTTACATTAACCTAAAACTTGCACCACCCGATAACTGCGAGGATTTAAATCAAATTCGTTGAATGGGAGGGTGGCTTGAGTAGCTACACACGCGGAGGTTCTCTCAAAGGTAGGATGGCCTTAGATCCAGAGGAATTGTAGTGGATGTTAAGTTTGTGTTGGGCAGGTTTATTCCGTTGTTTCTCATATGGGTTATTGTTTGTCTAATATCCCTGAAAGAAGTGAGGGCACATGAGTAAGTTATAAAGTGGCATCGAATGTTGAATTGCTCATATAGTTCTAAGTCTTTCTGTTCTCTTGCCCTAGAGTATTTAACATACTAAATTTCTGGAGGAAAGGATGGCATGGATGTTTGCTTAGTTATCTTGCATTGCTTTCTTGTGATGCCTCCCATGTTATAGGAGATACAAAATAGGAAAGGGAAAATGCGAAGAAACAATGGACACTCCAGTGTTATTGGTCTCTTTGACTTACCCTTTGACTTTGGTCATTTCTCTTTTATTTCACGCTTTCAAGTTTATATAGTGGTGATGGAAAGAATCAAGGAGGGACATGTGTAGGTGGTCGATTAGAGTAGGTGGCACATTGTTGCGCATTTCGAAGTCATTGAAGATGTCATGATTCAGGAAGAAAAAAACAAGTAAAAATAATAATGTATAAAGAGTGTCTTTTTATACTCATGGCCTCCTAAAAACACAGAGTCTAGTTATGATGCACTCACCAACTAGAATTGCAAATTCCCAAAAGATATCCTAAAATGGACAACATATCGAGCTTTTACAAAGAAGATGACAGTATAGCATCACCTCTAGAACAACAATAGAAACAAAACATCACATGATACTAGTACACACTCAAAGATCAAAGGTGTTCTTCTAATCCACAGCTCAAGTGCTCCGGCTACGAACACTAAAATCCAAAAAATAGAACATAATTCAAATCATTCTGATTTTTTACAACAAATATTGCTTAGTTTTCTTCCTGTGTTGAAATTTTCGTAATGAAATGACATTCGTGGAAATCTGAGAAAGAATAACTAAATCATCACCCAAAAATACTTTAAAAATAATCTTTTTTGGAGCATCGAATTTGTTTTTTCTCGACTAGAGCATTTTGAATGTTTTTTCTTCACGCAAATCTGCACGCATGTAGAAAATTCGACAATGTTTGTTGCAACAATAACTAGTTCTTTTTATTTATTTTACTAGTTTTCTATTTTACTAATTTTTGACGATGCATTTGAGCTTGAGTGTACAAACTCCATGTCCCTCAAAGATGCTATTCCTTGGTACCTACATATTTTACTAATTTTTGAAATTGTAAAACCTTGAACCAAGAAGACTTGGGTATGTAGGGTCTCGATGAAGTCTAAGTGTATCATATATAGCATCTAAAGTATGAACACTTGCATGTGTCATCAACTCATCCTAAACCGATATATTCTTATGTCCGGATGCATCCCATCCTTATGCACATGATAGTTTAGAAATGCAAATTGTGTTGAGTACTCGAACAATTTCCACATAGATTTAGTCAAATATTAGGTCCGGTGAAGTTAGACTTCTCCATGTAGCCAATCTGGACTTAATAACCCAATCCGCTCGAGAAACATTGTGTCACGATGATGTCAATTGTAAATTATGAAGATGCATAGACTATCAATTGTCGTATTAATTTTAAAACTAACCCTTTTGACTTGCTAATCCCCTTCAATAACTGCGCGCTCATTATGCCTAACCCTTCATAGTTGATATCCCGGTAAAAAAATCCATGTGTAATTGGTAGAAAGAATGTTACTTCATGCTCATGTACTCATCAAAAATAAAATATTGTTAGTGTCATCTACAAAGATGAAAGTATCCAAATTCTAAGGTGTCAAAATCCATGTTTGTGCTTCTCCAACCTTTGAATTATTTCTCGGGCTCCTTTGTCAAGCTGAAGTCCAATTGTCTCACAATGTTTCCAACTTGAACAATAGCATGTATCACCATTCTGAACGGATCCGGCTTGCCTGCTCCATCCCCATGCTCCCACTTCATCCTACGCATGTCTTTTTTCCTTTTTCCTTTCTAATCTAATCATCTCCCCCCTTGATTTTAAGGGGGCGGGGCCAGGCCTTATTTTGTTCCAATCAAATCAAGCCACATACGCGGGAGCACGGATGGGCACACGCGCGGGGAGCAGGCAAGTCTCGTCCATTCTGAACATGCGGACATGTGTGTCTTGGTGACTACCGTCCTTATGCACACCAATTGAAAAAGTCACTGGAGAAAAGGAGGCTACACTTCTGTGTATCCTAAGAGCTTGAGGTTCGCGACTCTTGTGGCGACAACTGAGACCTATCGCTTTCACTTTCACTCCAGCCTCCCCTACCCAAATCCCACCAGCCGCTAGAGATCCAGCACCCCCATGACCTCCACCACCTACCCCCGTTCACTTCTCTGCTCCCTGGTGGCGATCCTGAAGCTTCTCTAGTCTGCATGGATGCTGGCAAGGACACGATTATCGTCGTCCCCTGTCCAGGTATCCTATTCCAAAACCACATCCTCTCCATTTCCAATCTCTAATCGCCTTCATCAGCCCATCTGTACCCTTTAGGTGACCCTCCCCCTGCTCTCCAGGGCTTCCCCGTTCGTCTATGGAGAGCTTTCTATACTACTTCCTTTGTGCTCCCCTTGAGTGGCTAACTATGGTCAAGGTGTCCGAGGGTTGTGTTGCGTTGCTTTTTCCCTATGCCTCCCATGCTTATGGACATAGAAATCGGGAAAGTGAAAATGTGAGGAAACAATGGACACTCCAACGCTAGTAGTATTTTTCACTCATCCTTGCCTTTGGCCCTTTCTACCCCTTTTCTTTTGTTTCACACTTTCAAGTTTATATAATGGGGACAGAAAGAATTAAGAAGGGGGAGAGGTAGGTGGTAGATTGAGAAAAGTAGGCGGTACAATGTGTATTGATCGAAGTCTGTGAAAATGTCATGATTCGAGAAGGACGGGAAACAAGAAAATATTTAATGTGTAAAGGGTGTCATTTTATAATCACATCCTCCTCGCTAATGAGTCTACTTATGGTACGCAATTGCATTTTCATAAAAGATCTCCTAAAATGGACGACATATCAAGCATTACAGAGAAGATGAAAGAGTGCAACATCAACTCCAGAACGTCAATAGAAAGAAAACACCTCGTGACACTCACTCAAAGATGTTATTCCATCCGCAGTATGAACACTTGCATGTGTCATCAACTCATCCTAATTTGAACAGATCGATATTTTTTTATATCCGGATGCATCCCATCCTTATGCACACAATAGTTTAGAAATGCAAATTGTGTTGAGTACTCGAACGATTTCCATGTAGATTTAGTTCTAACAAAATATTATGTCCGATTAAGTTAGACTTGTCCATGTAGCCAATCTGGACTTAATAGCCCAATCCACTCGAGAAATGTCGTGTCACGATGATGTCAATTGTAAATTAAGAAGATGCACGTACTATCAATTGTCGTATTAATTTTAAAGCTAACCCTTTTAACTTGCTAATCCCTTTCAATAACTGCGCTCTCACTATGCCTAACCCTTCATATAGTTGAAATACTGGTAAAAACGTCCACATGTATTTGGTAGAAAGAATGTTACTTCATGCTCATGTACTCATCAATAATAAAGTATTGTTAGTGTCATCTACAGAGATGAAAGGACCTAAATTCTAAGATGTCAAAACCCATGTTTGTGCCTCTCTAACCTTTGAACTATTTCTCGGGCATCTTTGCCAAGTTGAAGTCCAATTGTCTCACAATGTTTGCAGCTTGGACAGTAGCATGTATCACCATTCTGAACATGCGGATATGTGTGTCTTGGTGACTCCCATGCTTATGCACACCAATTGAAAAAGTCACTAGAGAAAAGAAGGCAACATTTCCATGTATCCCGAGAGCATGAACTTCACGACTCTCGTGGCGACAACGGAGACCTGCCTCTCTCACTGCTGCTCTAGCCTCCCCTACACAGATCCCACCAGCCGCCAGAGGTCCAGCACCGCGCTAACCTCCACCACCTGACCCCGTTCACTACTCTGCCCCTTGGTGGCGACCTTGAAGCTTCTCTGGTCTGCATGGATGTTGGCAAGGACACGATTGTCGTCGTCCCCCGTCTAGGTAACCTATTCAAAACCACATCCTCTCCATTTCCTATCTTACATCGCCTTCATCCCTGGGCCCTTTCCCCCTGACCGGTCCATCTGCACCCTTTGGCTGACCCTCCCCCAGCTCGCCATGGCTTTTCTGTTCGTCTATCAAGAGCCTCCTGCACGACTTCCTTTGTGCTTCCCTCGAGCGGCTGACTATGGTCGAGGTGTCTGAGGGTTGTGCTGTATTACTTTTTCCTGGATGCCTCCCATGCCCATGGACATAGAAATCGGGAAAGTGAAAATGTGAAGAAACAATGAACACTCCAACGCTAGTAGTATTTTTCACTCATCCTTACCTTTGGCCGTTTCTACCCGTTTTATTTCGTTTCACACTTTCAAGTTTATATTATGGGGACGGAAAGAATTAAGAAGGGGAGAGGTAGGTGGGAGATTGAAAAGAGTAGGTGGTACAATGTTACACATTGATTAGAGTCAATAAAGATGTCATGATTCGAGAAGGACAGAAAACAAGAAAATATTTAATGTCTAAATGGTGTCATTTTATTATATAATCATGACCTCTTTGGGAATGAGTCTATTTATGGGGTGCTCACCAACTCAATTGCAATTTCGTAAAAGGATCTCCAAAAATGGGCAACATGTCAAGCTCTACAGAGGAGATGAAAGGGTGCAACATCAACTCCAGAACATCAATGGAAAGAAAACGCCGCCCTCACTATGCCTAACTCACTCAAAGATGCTATTCCATCTCCCTACTTTACTAATCTTCGAAAACGAAAAATCCGCGAACCAAGAAGAGCTGGGGTATGTACGTAGGGTTCCTTTGTCAAGCCGAAGTCCCAGCGCATCATATCATATCCAGCGTCTACCGTCCGAACACTTGCATGTGTCATCAACTCATCACTAATCCGAACAGGCCGATACACTTTTATACCGGGATGCATCCCATCCTTATCCTAGAATGCTACTACCCGTCTTCGCATAGCTTTGGTTCTCACATCCAAGAGTATTAGGGTTGGCGAAGCTAGACTTCTCCGCGAGGCCGATCCAGACTTAATAGCCCAATCTGCCCGAGAAACATTGTGTCACGAAAACGCCGATTGTAATAAGTTAAATAAAGAGGATGCTCATACTATCAACTAGTATCATGTTAAGTTTCAAACCTAACCATTTTAACTTGTTGATTGAATCCCCCTTGAAAAACATGGCCCTCGCTATGCCTAACCCTTGTGTACGCGTCATCGTTTCTTTCCCATGGGTAGGCTCGTGCGTGCGTGCATGTGCGGCCTGCACGCCCTGGAAATCGAAAAAAATCGTTGTTTTTCCTTTTGTGAGCGCGCAGGCGACGGGTGGTTCGTGCGACCCAGCCAAACCGTGCGCGTCGGATGCAATCAGATCTTGACCCGAATAACGCGCTAATCTAATCTGCTGCCTCTTCTTCCTCCTCCTCCTCGGCGCCGGCTCCCCCCTCCACAGCTGCCCCCGTCCCCGTGCCGTGCCGTCCACCACCGCGCACCCCTTCCCCCGGACACGCTGCCACGCTCCCGGTCCCGGCTTCGCCCTCGCCCTCGCCCTGATTCCCCGCCGGCCGGCCCCGGCGACCGGGCAAGGACGGCCGGCAGCGCCACCGGCGCAGGGGTCATTGCCGTCGCCCGATTCCAGATTCGCGTGATCTGCGCGAATCCGGCCTCCCCCCCGCCCGTCGCCGACGAGGGCTCTCGCCCACGATCCACCCACCACCCACGGTAAGGAATTCCCCTGGCCCGCTTGGACAGATTCGTTTGCAGCATTCTATATTCGTGAGCAATAAGGTGGCGGATGGATGTGGTATCTGCTAATGCAATCCTTTGTTCGTTCGTTTGTTCGTTTGTTTGATCTCGGTTGACCCCATTTTCCATTCATAGGATGCGCATTGTATTTAATACTACCCGTTAATGTCAGCAAGTTCGTTCTCAAGTTTCTCAGGGTTCAACTGACCCCGTCCATGCCCAACGCCCACCCAGCGGGCAGATATTGCTTGCGCTTAAACTATTGGTTGCTAGCATAGCTTGATTTTTGTTCAGACTGTGTTAGTAGGATGGCTCAATAGCCTTCATACATCTATTGTTTAGCCGAGCATTTGATATTCTCGTTGTGAAAATTAGTGACATGGTGTATTTCTTGCAATGTAGTGAAGGTATCCTCGAGTAATCAATAAGATGGATAAGAAGAAAGATGTCGATGACATAGAACCTGGACCGGCTCCTTCTCGGCCTGTCGACAGATTTGGCTTTATAAAGACGGAACAAAGCAACTCTCCGGAGGGGATTCTGAAAAGCAGACCCACACATGAACGCGGAAGGTATGATCAGGGGTCTTCAGTTGTACTTACAGTCCCCATATGCTCATCTATTTGATAAGTTGGAGCCAGTGAATCTCCTCGATTAATTACCTTTTTATGCTTATGCATGGGCCTTTTAAGCAAATCTTGTGGAAATGGTTGTCATATATTTGACTTGCTTGGACGATAAAGTATACTTGGTATTTACTACTCCCTTTGTTCCAAAATACTTGTCATGGTTGGTTTTAGTCAATTTGGACTAAAACCACGACAAGTATTTTGGAACGGAGGGAGTATCTTGTTTATGACTATGTTACTCTGGCACCATGTTGTCACACGTGCCATCCTAGTTTGCTTATCTAAATCTTCTTTTCTCTAAGCAATTTGTTTCGCGGGCTAAAAATTTGGTTTATTGTAGGGAGGAAAGGAGGATAAGAAAGTGGAGGAAGATGATAGGTACTGGTGGTAGTGACTGGAGGCATTATGTTAGAAGGAATCCTCATGTGGTTAAGAGAAGAATAAGGAAAGGAATTCCTGATTGTCTCAGAGGACTTGTTTGGCAGTTGATTTCAGGCAGCAGGGACCTCTTGCTAATGAATCCTGGGGTTTATGAGGTACTCATAACCATCCTTGTGTTTGAATTATTAGGCATTTCTGTGGCCTTGTTGGGGTTCTCTTATAGTGATGACTGATAACAAAAATATTTATTCTTATTAATCTAGTAGTGATCAGAAGGGGAGCATCATAGAATTCCTTTGCCGTACCTTATATATTGTGCTGCTTTCATATAATTTACATGTGTTGGAGGAAAACAGGATAGTTAAGCTCTGTAGGTTACGTATTTTATAAGGAAATTACTCACCGTAGATCATACACATTCTCATAATTTGCTGCACTTTGCGCACGTGCCTCTATTGCACTTATTCCAGGCTTGACTGATTGTTTTTATATAACCTATATTTTCTTTGGACAGACTTTGGTCATATACGAGACATCAACATCAGAATTGGAAATTATTCGTGATATATCGCGTACATTTCCTTCGCATATTTTCTTCCAACAGAGACATGGCCCAGGTCAAAGATCTCTGTATAATGTTTTAAAAGCATACTCTGTTTATGATAGGGATGTTGGATATGTGCAGGTTCGTTTTCAGCCTGTCAACGTATTATATAGGGTTGAACATATTCCCTGGATTAACATGCTATTACTTTTGCGCGGTCTTGCAGGGAATGGGATTTATAGCTGGGTTGCTGCTTCTTTATATGAGCGAGGAGGATGCATTTTGGTTAATAGTAGCTTTGCTAAAAGGAGCTGTCCATGCTCCAATGGAAGGCTTGTATCAGGTGATTCCGTGATTGAACTTCTTTGGCGATTTTTACTTTCCAATGAGCAAACAACTCAAATCACCATTAGAAACCTGAACTTCAGAGTGATGAATGAGAGCTTTTTCTTTCAGATTTTTGGTTCAATAAATTCCAGAGTGTTTGCGTCATGCTTATCATCAGCTTCTACTATAATTTGTTTTTCTCAGTTTGATATTATAACTATTAAACCGGAATTTTCCACTTGTTCAGCAGCAGTTATCTTTAGTTTGAGCACTTAGCTTTGGAATACATGCAACACTGAAGTGACATTTTCTAGAAAAAATCTGCATATTCTGAATTATTAATTAACAAATCTTACTCTTTACATTCCTACAACAGGCCGGTTTGCCGCTTGTGCAACAATATCTGTTTCAATTCGAGAAATTAGTTCAAGAGCACATGCCAAAGTTGGGACAGCATTTTATTGAAGAAATGATAAATCCAAGCATGTATGCAAGCCAATGGTTTATCACAGTTTTCTCGTATTCCTTCCCATTCCATATGACTCTTAGAGTTTGGGATGTCTTCCTGTATGAGGTAAGAATCTTGTCCATCCTGTGTTTTATGTTTCGTGTTTACCTGAGCTTATGAGTTTTGAGTTGTGTTTTACCGAGTTTTCAAACATGTTTGCTTCATATACGGTATGGTTACAAGTTTTACATCAGCATTACTCTTTTTAGGACTTTTTTCAGAAGAACTTTATTAAGGGCAGTATATGTAGTGGTATACTCTATACAATCGCTCCTTATATCTGGACCTCTATAGCCATTATTACTTCTAGTTTCGCCAAATATAACATGCAGCAATTGTGGAGTATGATGTACATGTATAGATAAATATTATCAATATGGGAGTTCTTTTGGGGCTTTGGTTCCTTTCAGTGACTGTATGCACCTTAAATGTTAATTTTCAGATGGAGTGCAGTGTGAATTTAGGAACCAGACAGAATCAATTTTTGAACAGCCATAGAGAAGCATTCTATTTCTAGGGAATATGTATGTAATATTGCAGAGTATTTATATGTTGCAAACAGTTGAATGTAGCTAACACATGGTTGTGAGGTCCTACTCAAATAGTTTCCTAGTAAGACGTGAGATTTTGTTGCCATTTCTATTATACTCCTTTTGTGTCCAATTATTATTTTTACATGAATGCGCATGGTTTTTTCATATGACTATTCTTATACCTATTTTGTATATCCACGTATTAAACCAACTGACTGTATCTGATTTACTTGCTTTTGCTGATCATTGACTCGATCCTACTTACAGGGTATTAAGGTTGTTTTCCAAGTTGGATTGGGTCTATTGAGATTCTGCCATGATGACCTGGTAAGTTTCTTGGTGTGCTGTGCTGCTTCTGCTTGAAAGACATATTTTAAAGAATCGCTGAAGTTACCTTTCTGTCAGGTCAAATTGCCTTTTGAGGAACTTCTGCATTCCTTGAGATATTTTCCAGATGAGGCAACTGATCCTGATACATTATTTCCACTTGCCTTCTCATTTAAGGTAATAAACTGTTTTATGAAGCAAATGAGATGGCAATATTAGTATGTCCATGGTTTTGTGAGTTCTTGCTTGTGGGATATTATTTATCCTATTTCTATTGTTTGGTGGTTTGTGGCTGCTGTATCACACATGGTAGAAGGAGTAGTATGTTTGTGCGTTTGCTTATGATCAGAGACTTGAAATTTGCAGTCCCAAGATTGATACTGATAATCGAGGTACACTTGATCTTTACTTGCAGGTGAACAGTAGTCTCGAGGAGCTCGAGAAAGAGTACCGGAAAAGATTGGATGGACCCAATGCAAGCTCAAGTAGCAATAAGCGGCTTCTGCCCCTGAAATCGAAAACGATGAGCAGGGCTGTTAGCCAGGTCTTGTCCATCTCAAATGTTGGTAAAAAGTAACATGGTTCTTGTTTTGCAAAAACAAATCAACCGCCTTGTTCTTTACGCGTTGTATAGAGCGATCATCACGTACTCGCCGCTTTGTTTTACCTTTTCTAAGTTGAGCTGTGGTTTCATAACCGCAAAGGCTCATGATGTTGTATTTTGCCCTTGTTGCCGGACAACTGTGAATATTTGTTACAAGATGGGACAATATTTCAACAATGAAATGGTGAGAATGTTGTGACCCCCATAATGTTGCCTTGATTATGCGCCGCTTGTACCCGCCAATGCGGTTATTTATCTATTTATTTATTTAATTAATTCTGTGTGTAATTGCAAAAACATGCCTCGCCTCTTTGTTGCGGAATCAACCCGCCCATGGCTTTGCAACAACGCCCATGGGTGCGGCATGCCCTCTCTTGACTTTGCTATTGCCCTGATGGCGTTTCGATGGTGGTGATGAGGTTATGTCATCTATATTTTCGGACGGAGGGAGGATAAGTCTTTTTAGACATTTCAAATGGACAACAACATACGGATGTATGTAGACATATTTTAGAATGTAGATTCACTCATTTTGTTCCGCATGTAGTCACTTGTTGGAAACTCTAAAAAGACTTATATTTGGGAATGAAGGGAGTATTACAATTTGTAACTATAAAGTTACTTAGTAAAATTTACTACATGCACACTCCTTTGTATCCACTTTGAAGATCAAAATATGCAATGTTTTCGTCATAAGCTATTTCAACTTCCCCTCGCCACCCCCTTGCCCTAGCGGCCTACGGCAAACCATAGGTGTGCCACTGCCACCGTTGTTGAGGAAGACTATGGAAGAGGTATGGGCGAGAAGACAAGGGAGCAACATGGTCCCACCACAACTGGCAAGGGACGTAGCATTGCGAAGTCGGTAAAAAAGGTAATAAACCGGGGCAATTATTCATCTTATTTATGCTGCATAGTTTTGTCTCTAAACTTGCATTGATCTCTTTCCCGGAAATTGTGTGTGCTATTGCAGAAAAGGAATCATTTTTCTCCTTGAGAGGCATTATTATGATCGTTGGCGGATAGATGGATTTATCCCACAAATGCAGGCTTTATAAGTCTTTTCTTTACCTTTCTGAATACTATTACTATCGTATCTGGTGTTGTTGACAATGAGAAACAACCAAGCTTAATAATAAGCAACATATCCTTTTGATATGGATACAATTAGCTTTCATGTCTCAAGGTCTCAATATATATTTGTAGAAATGCCATCATTAATTGTAAAAATGGACGTGTGCGGCAACACGCATTAAAAACGCACGCGGCTGGGGCACCCCTCACTCCCACCACACCAGTCCACAAATCCCCAACGGAGAGGATGGGGGGTGTGGGTTCCTCCTCGAGTCAACGGCAGGGGGAGGAGGCGCTGATGGCCGGCCCGGACTACCTGATGTCCCTTCCGCCTGAGATGCTCGACGACATCCTCCGTCGGCTCCCCTTCGAGAAGTTGGTCGGCACCTGCTGTCTCTCCCCTGCTTGGCACCGTCGATGGGAATCCGTCCCTGGCCTCGACATCTGGTTCAGTCGAGGATCCTCCACCGCACGCGATCCACGCTTCCTGCGGTGGCCGTGCGCCACGCCCGTCCACAGATTCACTGCCCGCAGCCTGTGGCGGTGCGCCGCGCCCATCCGTAGCTTCACCGCCCATGTCCAAAGGCGCCACTCCCACCGCCCTGCCCGCTGGCTCCTCGCCTTGGCGCACAAGCGCGTCAAGATGCTCAAGCTCAAGTTCGACAAGCCCTGGCCCGCCTACTCGCCCAACCCGCCCGTGGTCGGCCCGGCCCTGTACTCCTGCAGCGCACTCACCCACCTCCAGCTCTGTGGCTATTGCCACTTGTTGCGCGCTCCTCAGGACTTCACAGGCTTCTCCAACCTCTTCACCCTCTGCCTCGAGTATGTGGTCCTCCCTTTCCATGGCGCCGCGGCGCAACTCCAACTCATAATCTCCTCAGCACCGCACCTCACGAGGCTCTTGTTGGATGATGTCATGATCGGCGATGAGGAGGCTGATATCGAAACATGTGCCATCCAGGCGCCCAACCTCCGTTTCCTCAGGTTGATCATGTCCATTGACAACGGATGCCGAATTGCAGGGGAGCTTCCATTGCTGAAGGTGGCACAAATTTCCATTGATTCCCTATTCGGGACCCCAAACTTCATCAACACTTTCCGACGGATTTCTAGTGTTAAGAAGCTTTACTTGCTCACCGACTCAGATCAGGTACAGAACTACATTGTGTCAAATTCCATGAAATAAATAGATGAATTCTAATTTTTTGTAATTTGAGGCGACATGCATTGATGGCAATCTCTAAACTATGTCCATTATTTCCTTTTTCTTTTTGAGGAAATGTCCATCACTATTTAATTGGTCAAAGCACTGATATTGCTGAGAGCAACTCTAGTAGAGTCAGGTTATTTCTTTTTGTAGGCGCAGTGCCAATAATGTTGCACACAAACTTGCTAATATGGGTCGTGCGTGTGAACCAAACCACAGTGTATTGTGGGAGTCCGATGTTCCAGCTAATGTGGCTGCCTGTGCGATGGGCGATTTACCTAAGCACCGTTAAGTTATAAAAGCTTTGCTTTTTCCCTAAAAAAAACTCTAGTAGAGTCGCCATCCGGTGCCATGCCATCACAATTTTTGAAGAGCTCTCCGTATCTTGCCTCTCAAACTGCATATTTGTTGCCTTGAAGGTCACTTTGGAGCGCACTCCATCTAGGAAACCCATGGTACGAAGGAAGTTTTAGCTCGCCTGCAGCTCATCTTCCACCTCCCTTCCCCTTCCCCTCCACCTCCCCCTTGTGCCAGAGCCCTAACCGCCGACCCTGCACTGACCCCTCTTCGCATCATAGCCCAGATCTAGGATTGATAGTTCATCCAGATACGACAGGGGGTTGGTGAGTGCCTCAGAGAGCGGGCTCGTCTACCGTGCTGAAGGCACGACAGGGAGCTACAGTAGCCACGCAGTGGGAATCGCAGAAGGCACTGCAGGGCCCTATAGCACTATGTACTGTAGCGAATCTAATGTAGTAAATCTGTACTGTAGCGGGCACCCTGTAGCACCACACTGTTCATGAGTTCCTGTAGCGGGCAGTGGAAAATCACAGAGGCACTGCAGGCTACTGTAGCTCCCCTACCGTGCCTTCAGCACGGTAGACGAGCCGGTTCCTTTTGAGCTGGTCCTCGCTTGGATCTTCAGACGACTCATTGTCCGTCGACATAAGGCGAAGGCGTGACATTTGAGATCCTCGGTGTTGGGTGTTGCAGAGGTCCTCTGCACGGCGATCTCCTCAAAGAAATAGTAAGCCAACAATAGGTCGGTCTCATGTGTAAAGCAAATACTACTATGAAGGTTGTGTTTGGTGAATCTGGCTTTGCACATAGCCCTAGGAGCCTCCAAAATGCTCCCTCCATCTAGAATTACTTGTCACATAAATGGATAAAAATGAATGTATCTAGAACTAAACGTCTAGATACATCTATTTCTTCGACAAGTATTTCCGAACAAAGAGAGTATGATGGAGTCGGAGTGCATTCCATGACCCTTTTGACGACTGTGCTAGAGTCGCTCTGTTCCTGGGTTCAAAATCTAGTGTTTTGTGTCCCTTCTTTAGACCATCAGAATAGTCTACAGACTATATACTTCCATGAGTGGGGTCGAGCCTGCTCATGATCACCATGTTGCCCAAACCTAAGGGAAGATCATCTTAACCATTAGTATTGACTCGATTGTGGGAAACGTCATCCCTTCCTGCTAGAAGGATTCAAACATGATTTTTTTTCCTATTAATAGGAGTTAAAAGCAGAAAACCATCACATTTGGGGTTTTGTTTATGAAAACCTACATGGTCTCTAATTTTTTTTTACAAAAGCCACCACGTTTCTGGTAAACATTTTGCAGAAAACACCGATTGGACGATTTTGCCTGTTTGATCACTTTCCGATAAGTGGGACCCGGTTGTAAGGAGCTGACTCAGCAAACAATTAACACATACACCCCTATATCTAAAAAAGAAAAGCAATAAACCCCTCCCCCCGTGGAGCAGCGCTACTGCCGAAGTAGCGCGAGCTCGGCCGACACGGTGGCGCCCTGACCCTACCGACCGTCTGGATGCCGTGGCGGGGAGCGTGAGCCCCGGCAGGGCGGACACGGAGACGAAGAGGAGGTGGAGCAGGGAGGAGATGGGCAGGAGCGAGCAGTTGAGCGTGGCGTGCCCGTGGCAGCCGCAGCGACGAGGACCTACGGCGGCGAGCAGTAGCAGCCACACCGGCAGGGAGTTGCGGTGCCAAGCAGCAACACGCGGGACGGAGCACTCGTCGGGCAGCGGACCTCCGGCAGCACAACGGCAGGGTCGGGTAAACGCGCAGGATTGGAAGCCACTTTGTGTCGGGGCCGTGAGCTTGTGGCTAGGGCGAGCCGCCGGCCAGGGAAGAGGGAGGCTGTCCCGCCCCGCGAGCAAGGCTAGGGAGGAGGGAGTCCGTCCTACGGTGGCCAGCCACCACCTCGGAGGAGGCAGGTGACGGGGGTGGGAGGGGGGCTGATTGCTTTTTCATTTTTTAATAAGGGTGTCTTTGTGAAATCCAGCGAGGTGTATGTCAATTTTTTACCAAATCATCTCCTTACAATCCGGTCCCACTTGTCAGAAAGTGATCAATCATGCTAAATCACCTGATCAACGCAATTTGCAAAAAGTTTACTAGATACATTGTGACTTTTGCAAATAATTAGGGACTAGGTATTTTTCCGCAAACGAAGTCCCAAATGTTGTGGTTTCTTACAATTAACTCCTATTAAGAGCATTGCGTTACTACATGAAGTATTCAACAGTCATCTTGTATAAATAGTAATGGTAAGAGCTTGGAAGTAACTATTTAATTTTTTAAGCCATAATGGTAATCTTGTGGTGCGTGGATACTGTATAGGCAATCATCTGTTCACCTTTCTCATTTTTTGTATGGCACCGTGCAGTTTTTACAATGTGAATTCATTCATGAAATCCACTCTAGATGCGGCGAACAGACATTGCTAACAGTTTCCCTCTTCGATTCCAAAAAAACATTGCTAACAAAGTCACTCTTAGCTGATTAGAGTTATATATAATCCCGATGTAAACTTGCACTAGAGTTATATATGCTAGTCTAACCGTGTTCTATGTTTTCCAGACTCAGGAAAATCCGCTGGAAAGGATTTTATGGACGTTCCAGAACTTGAGGGCTGTACAACTGACTGCAAATTTTGGCAAATTCCCAAGCATTATGTCGATATTTTCTTCACTGAGATTTGGTCCTCACATTGAAAAACTCAAAATTCAGGTAATATAAGGATGCACCCTGGAACTTGTATGTCTCAGTTAACAGACAACCATTAATGGATTAAGTTGTTTAATTGACACTGCAATTTTGGACTTCCTTGTGTAGGTAATCAGGCCGGAAGTTGAAACTGGCAATGGTGATGCCATCGATCAAGATATTCTTGATGCAGTGATATATGATGACATGTTTGCTAATCTCAAACATGTCTCGGTGGATCGCCCGAAGTACTTGCCAAATGACACGTGGTTTATGAAGTTTCTGCTATCAAAAGCAGGGCTGCTTGAATACTTTTTTGTCAGTTTCAACCATGGAGAAGAAACCAAAGCTTACGTGGAAGCATGTAAGGAGTTGGCAACGTGTGAAAAGGCGTCTCCGGAAGCTATGCTCATACTAAGGCCTAGAGACAAGCCTACCCCAGATATTTAAACCCCTAATCATGTTAGTTGCTGCATGCTTAAAGCATAGATGATACCAGATGTGGTTTTCCTTTTTGAGGTGGACTTCACCAATTGCCATGTTTGTGACTTGTTATTTCAGATGCTCATATGAACAATGCACAAGTATGACCTCACATCGCAATGTTGTTGATTGCTATAATTTTTTTAACATTGGATCTCTTGCTAGGAAACTGCTAGACATATATTTATTTTTAATCACAAATTTTATCTGTTGGACCACATTTGAACCAGATTTTAACTTGCAGAATTCCTTCCACCCACCCGTGTTAGGCATGTTGCACTCTCGTGGTGTAATGTTTGCTTCTTTGGCTCACTTGTGGTGTGCCATAATTTCTTAGCACACTACCCTGCTTATCATACATAAGATTTCTTGCCAAGTCTTGCCACAGGTGTGACTAATATGACTTGCTGACACATTTGGCACGAAAAGTGTGGCAAATTTAGGCACCAAACAAACAAACTTGTTGTCCGAAGTCTTGTGTTCTCTGTCGTCTCAATACTTGCACGTGCATTATTATGCCTCCCATCCTTATGCACAAACCAATTTTCAAATGCAAAAAACATGGAACACTAGACTTGAAATGCATTCTCTAGCCATCTACATCCTTTTGTTTTTCCTCGACTTTGTGTTTGGAAGTTTGTATAAGATCAGAACGATAATTGTTGCAGTTATAAATGTCTTTCCCCTTTTGCGGAAGGCTAAAAGTGTTTAGTTTGTCCTGATAGTAATTCGTACTCTTGGTATCCAAGAGGTCATGGGTGGCCACTTTCAAAAAATTGACTACTAAATCCTTGTACCATATATGGTCAGTAATAAGATAAAATTCGTGGTCACTGGCCAGAAGACCAATTTTTATCAGAATCTCAATCTAGTCCATACAACCCTATCATTAACTGGATCGTGTTCAACATTGTATGGAGCCTCTCAAAATTATATCCTAGGTGGAGTCTTTACTTGGTAGAATCGTAACTTGTAAAAATTCTACAAAAATTGTATGACGGTGTTCAACATTATCATTTGACCCTATTTGATTCAACCATTTCTTGTGATTTGTTGTATAAATTTGCCATCACAAAGTACCAAAGGCTCTTTACTTTGCCCTATATTTCTCATACAGAGATTCCAATGTATCACATATTTTGAAAAACTGTATAGGTAGAACCAGAAATGATCATAAATTCTACATCAACCATACGATGTGCAGTCCTAGCAAGGGAAGATCGATCAAATCCTTGATTGCTATATTGATAAACCCTGCAAAAGGTAGGACCTCACATCTCAACGTCATGGATAACTATAACAAAATTATCATCACAACTCTTGCCACAAACTGATTGGCCTTTGCCGCATCAATGAAAGATGACGCTGGTGAAAAGCAGGACGCCTCTTCAGGCTGGTTCCCGCTGGTTATTTTCTTCCCAATGTCTCCCATCCTCATGAGCCATGACTAATATGAACAGAAGGAGCCACTCCGCA
>NC_057804.1:25656838-25662194 GCF_018294505.1 Triticum aestivum | reverse complement strand
TGCCAAAATCAAACTAGTCATTGATGTCTACTACACAACCTTATTCTTGTAGACGTTGTTGGGTCTGCAAGTGCACATGTTTGTAGGACAGTAGCAAATTTCCCTCAAGTGGATGACCTAAGGTTTATCAATCCGTGGGAGGCGTAGGATGAAGATGGTCTCTCTCAAACAACCCTGCAACTAAATAACAAAGAGTCTCTTGTGTCCCCAACACATCCAATACAATGGTAAATTGTATAGGTGCACTAGTTCGGCGAAGAGATGGTGATACAAGTGCAATATGGATGGTAGATATAGGTATTTGTGATCTGAAATAATAAAAACAGCAAGGTAACTAATGGTAAAAGTGAGCGTAAACGGTATTGCAATGGTAGGAAACAAGGCATAAGGTTCATACTTTCACTAGTGCAAGTTCTCTCAACAATAATAACATAGATAGATCATATAACAACCCCTCAACATGCAACAAAGAGTCACTCCAAAGCCACTAATAGCGGAGAACAAATGAAGAGATTATGGTAGGGTACGAAACCACCTCAAAGTTATCCTTTCTGTTATATCTGTTCAAGAGTCCGTAGTAAAATAACATGAAGCTATTCTTTCCGTTCAATCTATCATAGAGTTCATACTAGAATAACACCTTAAGACACAAATCAACCAAAACCCTAATGTCACCTAGATACTCCATTGTCACCTCAAGTATCCGTGGGCATGATTATACGATATGCATCACACAATCTCAGATTCATCTATTCAACCAACACAAAGTACTTCAAAGAGTGCCCCAAAGTTTCTATCGGAGAGTCAAGATGAAAACGTGTGTCAACCCCTATGCATAGGTTCATGGGTGGAACCCGCAAGTTGATCACCAAAACATACATCAAGTGGATCACGTGAATATCCCATTGTCACCACAGATAAGCATGGCAAGACATACATCAAGTGTTCTCAAATCCTTAAAGACTCAATCCGATAAGATAACTTCAAGAGGAAAACTCAATTCATTACAAGAGAGTAGAGGGGGAGAAACATCATAAGATCCAACTATAATAGCAAAGCTCGTGATACATCAAGATCGTGCCATAGAGAGAACACGAGAGAGAGAGAGAGAGAGAGATCAAACACATAGATACCGGTACATGAAGGAAATATGCCCTAGAGGCAATAATAAAGTTATTATTTATTTCCTTATTTCATGATAAATGTTTATTATTCATGCTAGAATTGTATTAACCGGAAACATGATACATGTGTGAATACATAGACAAACATATAGTCACTAGTATGCCTCTACTTGACTAGCTCATTAATCAAAGATGGTTATGTTTCCTAACCATAGACATGTGTTGTCATTTGATTAATGGGATCACATCATTAGGAGAATAATGTGATTGACATGACCCATTCCGTTAGCCTAGCACTTGATCGTTTAGTATGTTGCTATTGCTTTCTTCATGACTTATACATGTTCCTGTAACTATGAGATTATGCAACTCCCGTTTACCGGAGGAACACTTTGGGTACTACCAAACGTCACAACGTAACTGGGTGATTATAAAGGAGTACTACAGGTGTCTCTGAAGGTACATGTTGAGTTGGCGTATTTTGAGATTAGGTTTTGTCACTCCGATTGTCGGAGAGGTATCTCTGGGCCCTCTCGGTAATGCACATCACTATAAGCCTTGCAAGCAATGTAGCTAATGAGTTAGTTACGGAATGATGTATTACGTAACGAGTAAAGAGACTTGCCGGTAACGAGATTGAACTAGGTATTGGATACCGACGATCAAATCTCGGGCAAGTAACATACCGATGACAAAGGGAACAACGTATGTTGTTATGCGGTCTGACCGATAAAGATCTTCGTAGAATATGTGGGAGCCAATATGAGCATCCAGGTTCCGCTATTGGTTATTGACCGGAAACGTGTTTCGGTCATGTCTACATTGTTCTCGAACCCGTAGGGTCCGCACGCTTAAGGTTTCGATGACAGTTATATTATGAGTTTACATGTTTTGATGTACCGAAGGAGTTCGGAGTCCCGGATGAGATCGGGGACATGACGAGGAGTCTCAAAATGGTCGAGACGTAAAGATTCATATATTAGATGATATGGTTAGGCCAAGGGGTCAAGCCCATGAGGCTTTAGGTCGGTGCAAAAGGAGTTTTGCGGAGGCCAGGGGGCCAAACGCCGGAGACCCTGGCGTCTGGCCCTGGGCCAGACGCCGAGGCCCATGGCGTCTGGGCCAGACGCCAAGGATTGTGGCATTTGGTCCTGGAGTCCGAGTGGGACTCTTGCCTTTCGGGCAAAACCGACTTTGAGGAGGTTTTTGCTCCAAGTTTCGACCCGGGGGCTCAACATATAAATAGAGGGGCAGGGCTAGCACCAAAGACACAACAATTGATCCCTTGGATCTCTTAGCCGTGTGTGGTGCCCCCCTCCACCATAGTCCACCTCAATAATATCGTAGCGGTGCTTAGGCGAAGCCCTGCGATGGTAGAACATCAAGATCGTCACCACGCCGTCGTGCTGACGGAACTCTCCCTCGACACTCGGCTGGATCGGAGTTCGAGGGACGTCATCGAGCTGAACGTGTGCTAGAACTCGGAGGTGCCGTAGTTTCGGTGCTTGATCGGTCGGGCCGTGAAGACGTACGACTACATCAACCGCGTTGTGCTAACGCTTCCGCTTACGGTCTACAAGGGTATGTAGGTTACACTCTCCCCTCTCGTTGCTATGCATCACCATGATCTTGCGTGTGCGTAGGAAATTTTTTGAAATTACTACGTTCCCCAACAGTGGCATCCGAGCCTAGGTTTTATGCGTTGATGTTATATGCACGAGTAGAACACAAGTGAGTTGTGGGCGATATAAGTCATACTGCTTACCAGCATGTCATACTTTGGTTCGGCGGTATTGTTGGATGAAGCGGCCCGGACCGACATTACGCGTACGCTTACGCGAGACTGGTTCTACCGACGTGCTTTGCACACAGGTGGCTGGCGGGTGTCAGTTTCTCCAACTTTAGTTGAACCGAGTGTGGCTACGCCCGGTCCTTGTGAAGGTTAAAACAGCACTAACTTGACAAACTATCGTTGTGGTTTTGATGCGTAGGTAAGAACGGTTCTTGCTCAGCCCGTAGCAGCCACGTAAAATTTGCAACAACAAAGTAGAGGACGTCTAACTTGTTTTTGCAGGGCATGTTGTGATGTGATATGGTCAAGACGTGATGAGATATAAGTTGTTTTATGAGATGATCATGTTTTGTTGAAGTTATCAGCAACTGGCAGTAGCCCTATGGTTGTCTCTTTGTTGCATAAGATGCAAGTGCCAAATAATTGCTTTACTTTATCGCTATGCGATAGCAATAGTTGCAAGAGCAATAGTTGGCGAGACGACCATGAGATGACACATTGATATAGATCAAGATGATGAAGATCATGGTGTCATGCCGGTGACGATAGAGATCATGACAGTACTTTGGAGATGGAGATCAAAGGCGCAAGATGATCATGGCCATATCATGTCACATATTTTGATTGCATATGATGTTTATCTGTTATACATTTTATTCTGTTTTGTTTGACGGTAGCATTTTAAGATGATCTCTCACTAATTATCAAGAAGTGTTCTCCCTGAGTATGCACCGTTGCGAAAGTTCTTCGTGCTGAGACACCACGTGATGATCGGGTGTGATAGGCTCTACGTTCAAATACAACGGGTGCGAAACAGTTGCACACGCGGAATACTCGGGTTAAACTTGACGAGCCTAGCATATACAGATATGGCCTCGGAACACGGAGACCGAAAGGTCGAGCGTGAATCATATAGTAGATATGATCAACATAGTGATGTTCACCATTGAAAACTACTCCATCTCACGTGATGATCGGACATGGTTTAGTTGATTTGGATCACGTGATCACTTAGATGACTAGAGAGATGTCTGTCTAAGTGGGAGTTCTTAAGTAATATGATTAATTGAACTTAAATTTATCATGAACTTAGTCCTGGTAGTATTTTGCAAATTATGTTGTAAGATCAATAGCTTGCGTTGTTGCTTTCATATGTTTATTTTGATATGTTCCTAGAGAAAATTGTGTTGAAAAATGTTAGTAGCAATGATGCGGATTGGATCCGTGATCTAAGGTTTATCCTCATTGCTGCACAGAAGAATTATGTCCTTAATGCACCGCTAGGTGACAGACCTATTTCAGGAGCAGATGTAGATGTTATGAACGTTTGGCTGGCTCAATATGATGACTACTTGATAGTTTAGTGCACCATGCTTAACGGCTTAGAATCGGGATTTCAAAGACGTTTTGAACGTCATGGACCATATGAGATGTTCCAGGAATTGAAGTTAATATTTCAAGCAAATACCCGAGTTGAGAGATATGAAGTCTCCAACAAGTTCTATAGCTAAAAGATGGAGGAGAATCGCTCAACTAGTAAGCATGTGCTCAGATTGTCTGGGTACTTCAATCACTTGAATCAAGTGGGAGTTAATCTTCCAGATAAGATAGTGATTGACAGAATTCTCTAGTCACCATCACTAAGTTACTAGAACTTCGTGATGAACTATAGTATGCAAGGGATGACGAAAACAATTCCCGAGCTCTTCGTGATGTTGAAATCGACGAAGGTAGAAATCAAGAAAGAGCATCAAGTGTTGATGATTGACAAGACCACTAGTTTCAAGAAAAGGGCAAAGGGAAAGAAAGGGAACTTCAAGTAGAATGACAAGAAAGTTGTCACTCCCACGAAGAAGCCCAAAGCTGAACCAAAGCCTGAAACTGAGTGCTTACACTGCAAAGGAAATGGTCACTGGAAGCGGAAATGCCCTGAATATTTGGTGGATAAGAAGGATGGCGAAGTGAACAAGGGTATATTTGATATACAGGTCATTGATGTGTGCCTTACTAGTGTTTATAGTAGCCCCTGAGTATTTGATACTTGTTCGGTTGCTAAGATTAGTAACTCGAAACAGGAGTTACAGAATAAACAGAGACTAGTTGAGGGTGAAGTGACGATGTGTGTTGGAAGTGGTTACAAGATTGATATGATCATCATCGCACACTCCCTATACTTTCGGGATTAGTGTTAAACCTAAATAAATGTTATTTGGCATTTGCGTTGAGCATGAATATGATTTGATCATGTTTATTGCAATACGGTTATTCATTTAAAGTCAGAGAATAATTGTTGTTCTGTTTACATGAATAAAACCTTCAATGGTCATACACCCAATGAAAATAGTTTGTTGGATCTCGATCGTAGTGATACACATATTCATAATGTTGAAGCCAAAAGATGCAAAGTTAATAATGATAGTGCAACTTATTTGTGGCACTG
>NC_057804.1:25574990-25585011 GCF_018294505.1 Triticum aestivum | reverse complement strand
CCCGCAACTCATTTTCCACCTTCCTTCCCCTTCCCCTCCACCTCCCCCTTGTCCCAGAGCCCTAACCACCGCCCCCGCACTGACTGCTCTTCTCCGTCATAGCCCAGATCTAGGATTGATGGTTCATCCAGATACGACAAGAGGTTGGTGAGAGGCTCAGAGAACAGAGGGAGAGGTTTCAGCTGGCCCTCGCTTGGATCTTCAGAGCCAGGCGACTCATTGTCCGCCACGAAGGCGAAGGCGTGACATTTGAGCTCCTCGGTGTTGGGTGCTGCAGAGGTCCTCTATGCGGCGAGCTCCTCAAAGAAATAGTAAGCCAACACTAGGTGGGTCTCATGTGTAAAACAAATACTACTATGAAGGTAGTGTTTGGCGAATCTGGCTTTGCACATAGCCCTAGGAGCCTCCAAAATGCTCCCTCGGTCTGAAATTACTTGTCATATAAATGGACCCGGTTGTAAGGACCTGACTCAGTAAACAATTAACACACACACCCCTATATCTGAAAAATAAAAGCAATCAACCCATCCCCCCGTGGAGCAGCGCTACTGCCAAAGCAGCGCTAGCTCGGCCGACACGGCGGCGCCCAGACCCTGTCGACCGTTTGGATGCCGTGGCAGGGAGCATGAGCCCCGGCAGGGCAGAGACAGAGACGAGGAGGAGGTGGAGCGAGGAGGAGATGGGCAGGAGCGAGCAGTTGAGTGCGGCGTGTGCGCCCCTGTGCGCATCGCGGTGGCGGACAACAACCACGAGCAGGTCGGCGTGTTCGCGACACAGCGCCACAACCTCCTGCTCGGCGTGCCCGCGACAGCCGCGGCGACAAGGACCAGCGGCGGCGAGCAGCAGCAGCCACACCAGCGGGGAGTTGCGGTGCCGAGCAGCAGCACACTGGGCGGAGCACTCGCCGGGTGGCAGAGCTCCGACAGCACAGCGGCAGGGCCCGGTGAACGCGTAGGATTGGAAGCCACTTCGTGTCGGGGCCCTGAGCTTGTGGCTAGGGGCGAGCCGCCGGCCAGGGAAGAGGAAGGCCGCCCCGCGAGCAAGGCCAGGGAGGAGGGAGGCCATCCTGCGGTGGCCAGCCACCACCTTGGAGGAGGCAGGGGACGGGGGTGGGAGGGGGGCTGATTGCTTTAAATTTTTTAAATAAGGGTACCTTTGTGAAATCCAGGGAGGTATATGTTAATTTTTTTTACCAAATCATCCCCTTACAATCCGGCCCCACTTGTCAGAAAGTGATCAATCAGGCTAAATCACCTGATGAGTGCAATTTGCAAAAAGTTTACTAGATACATGGTGACTTTTGCAAATAATTAGGGACCAGGTATTTTCCGTAAACGAAGCCCCAAATGTGGTGGTTTCTTGCAATTAACTCCTATTATGAGCATTGCGTTACTACATGAAGTATTCAATAGTCATCTTGTATAAATAGTAATGGTAAGAGCTTGGATGTAACTGTTTAATTTTTTAAGTCATAATGGTAATCTTTTGGCGCGTGGATACTGGATATATAGGCAATCATCTGTTCACCTTTCTCATTTTTTGTATGGCACTGTGAAATGTGAATTCATTCATAAAACCCACTCTAGATGCAGCAAACAGACATTGCTAACAGTTTCCCTCTTCGATTACGAAAACACATTGCTAACAAAGTCACTCTTAGCTGATTAGAGTTATATGTCATCCCGATGTAAACTTGCACTAGGACCATATGCTAGTCTAACCGTGTTCTATGTTTTCCAGACTATGGAAAATCCGCTGGAAAGGATTTTATGGACGTTCCAGAACTTGAGGGCTGTACAACAGACTGCAAATTTTGGCAAATTCCCAAGCATTATGTCGATATTTTCTTCACTGAGATTTGGTCCTCACATTGAAAAACTCAAAATTCAGGTAATATAAGATGCACCCTTGAACTTGTATGTCTCGGTTAACAGACAGCCATTAATGGATTGAGTTGTTTAACTAACACAGCAATCTTGGACTTCCTTGTGTAGGTAATCAGGCCGGAAGTTGAAACTGGCAATGGTGATGCCATCGATCAAGATATTCTTGATGCAGTGATATATGATGACATGTTTGCTAATCTCAAACATGTCTCGGTGGATCGCCCGAAGTACTTGCCAAATGACACGTGGTTTATGAAGTTTCTGCTATCAAAAGCAGGGGTGCTTGAATACTTTTTTGTCAGTTTCAACCATGGAGAAGAAACCAAAGCTTACGTGGAAGCATGTAAGGAGTTGGCAACGTGTGAAAAGGCGTCTCCGGAAGCTATGCTCATACTAAGGCCTAGAGACAAGCCTACCCCAGATATTTAAACCCCTAATCATGTTAGTTGCTGCATGCTTAAAGCATAGATGATACCAGATGTGGTTTTCCTTTTTGAGGTGGACTTCACCAATTGCCATGTTTGTGACTTGTTATTTCAGATGCTCATATGAACAATGCACAAGTATGACCTCACATCGCAATGTTGTTGATTGCTATAATTTTTTTAACATTGGATCTCTTGCTAGGAAACTGCTAGACATTTATTTATTTTTAATCACAAAATTTATCTGTTGGGCCACATTTGAACCAGCTCCTAACTTGCAGAATTCCTTCCACCCACCCGTGTTAGGCATGTTGCATGCTCGTGGTGTAATGTTTGCTTCTTAAATTGGATCACTTGTGGTGTGCCATAATTTCTTAGGGCATCTCCAGCTGCGCCCCCAGGAAGGCCTCCCCAGGCGTTTTTTTCGCGCCGGCGCCGAAAAAACGGCCCAGTCGCGCCCCCAGGACGCCGAAAATCGCCGGTTCGAACCTTTTTTCCGCCCGACGGTCACAGGCCGAACCCGGCGCGCTGGGGAGCCGTTGGGGGCTCCGTCGCTAGGGAAAAGCACGCCTGGCCCACACCGACAGGGGAAAAGTCAAGGTTTTCTTCCCCCGACTCGCCTCGCACCCCCCACGCCCTCGGCCACCACTAGCTACATCCCGGCGACGACCGCCGGCCTACTCCGCTAGACAGCCATTCCCCGCCGGAAAATAGCAGCGCTTCGCCGCGGCAGCCCCTCCCGCAGCAGCTGGTCGTTTTCGGCCGCCGTCTCCGGCCGCGTAGGCGCGGTTTAACGGCGGGTACACGCCCACCGAGCGCAAGGTGTTCGGCGTTTTGACTGTCTCGGCGATGGACTCGGATGAGGAGGAAGAGCTCGCCGCGCTGCTGGAGGAGGAAGCCGCGGCCGACGTCCAGGAAGAAGAGCATCTGATGGTGCTCGCCGCCCTCGCCCAACTGCTGGCGATCAATGAAAAGCCGCATCGAGGTGGCTCGGCGCCGGGGCGGGTGAAAGCAAAGAACCGGTATCGTCTGCAAGGCTACTGCATGCTCTACTCCGACTACTTCGCCGATGCTCCACTTCATGGCGAGAGAACATTTCGGCGCCGTTATCGAATGAGCCGAAAGCTCTTCCTCAGGATTGTGAATTCCGTCCGGGAGTTTGACAACTACTTCAAGTGCAAGATGGATTGCACTGGCGCTCTTGGATTCACCTCCATCCAGAAGTGCACGACAGCGATGAGGATGCTTGCATATGGAGCTCCCGGTGATTCACTCGACGACTATGGGCGCATGGCCGAGTCCACCAGCATAGAGTGTTTCTACAGGTTCTGTCGGGCAGTGGTGGCAGTGTTTGGGCCACAATACTTGAGAACACCCAATGCGGAAGACACTGCTCGGATCCTAGCCCAGAATGCAGCAAGAGGATTTCCTGGGATGCTTGGAAGCATCGACTGCATGCATTGGCAATGGAAGAACTGCCCATTTGGTTGGCAGGGGATGTACAAAGGCGCCAAAGGCGGTTGCAGTGTGGTGCTTGAAGCGGTAGCCACACAGGACCTCTGGATTTGGCACTCCTTCTTTGGTATGCCAGGAACTCACAATGACATCAACGTGTTGCAGTGCTCTCCTGTTTTTGCCAAGCTCGTTGAGGGTCATTCTCCTCCGGTGAACTTCGAGATCAATGGGCACCAATACAACAAGGGGTACTATCTAGCTGACGGCATCTATCCGGGATGGTCGACATTTGTAAAGACGATCTCAAACCCTGTGGCAGGAGGCAAGAACGCCTGGTTTGCGAAGGTTCAGGAGGCTTGCAGGAAGGATGTCGAGCGGGCATTTAGTGTGCTCCAATCTCGATTCGCTGTTGTTCGGTACCCCGCTCAGACCTGGTCGAAAGATCAAATGTGGGATATCATGACTTGCTGTGTCATCTTGCACAACATGATCATCGAGAGCGAGCAAGAAGACCCAGTGTTTGACACTGAACCATACTACAGGCAGGGTCCTCTAGCCGAAGTTGATCACCAGCTACCGGCAACTTGGACTGCCTATCTCAGTATGCGTCAGGAGATCTGAGACCCACAGGTGCATCATCAACTGCAGAAAGATCTGATTGAGCACCTATGGAGGCTCAAGGGGGACGCCGCGTGATGAAATACGAGTTTTTATTTGTTGAACTATATAATTTGTATTGAATTATTTGTTGTTGTAGTATTTTGTTGAAGTGTTTGATTTTTCTGTGATGAAATATGTGATAAAGAATAATTGTGTTGATAATTGAACGCCGAGACACGGCAAAACCACGCCGATTACGGGCCTATTCTCGCCCATATGGGCCATTTATTCGCCGAAATTAGGCTGCAAAGTGGGCCAATTTCGACGCCTGGGAGCGAGCTGGGGGCGACGACTGGGCGCAAAACCGCCCCCAGCGCCGAGTGTATCGCCGGCTCGCCCCCAAGGGGCGATTTGTATGCGTCCTGGGGGGGCCAACGGCTGGAGATGCCCTTAGCACCCTACCCTACTTATCGTACATAAGATTTCTTGCCAAGTCTTACCGTGACTAATAATTTTCTCCCTGCAAAAGTTGTGACTTGCTGACACATTTGGCACAAAAAGTGTGGCAAATTTAGGCACCAACCAAACAGACTTGTTGTCTGAAGTCTTGTGTTCTCTGTCGTCTTGATAATTGCACGTGCATTATTATGCCTCCCATCCTTATGCACAAACCAATTTTCAAATGCAAAAAACATGGAACACTAGACTTGCAATGCATTCTCTAGCCATCTACGTCCTTTTGTTTGTTCTCGACTTTGTGTTTGGAAGTTTGTAGAAGATTGGAACGATACTTGTTGAAGATAAATGTCTTTCCCCTTTTGCTGAAGGCCAAAAGTGTTTAGTTTGTTCTGATAGTAATCCGTACTCTTGGTATCCGAAATCCTTGTACTATATATGGTCAGTAAGAAGATAAAGTTTGTGGTCACTGGCCACAAGACCAATTTTTATCAGAATCTCAATCTAGTCCATACAACCCTATCATTAACTGGATCATGTTCAACATTGTATGGAGCCTCTCAAAATTATCCTAGGAGTCTTTACTTGGTAGAATCTTAACCTGTAAAAATTCTAACAAAATTGTGATCGTGTTCAACATTATCATTTGACCCTATTTGATTCAACCATTTCTTGTGATTTGTTGTATACATTTGTCATGACAAAGTACCAAATGCTCTCTTCTTTGCCCTATTTTTCTCATACAGAGATTCCAATGTATCACAGATTTTAAAAACTATATAGGTAGAACCAGACATGATCATAAATTCTACATCAACCCTAGGAAGTCCGGTGCTAGCAAGGGAAGACCGGTCAAATTCTTGATCACGAAGCTGATGAATCCTGCAAAAGGTCAGACCTCACATCCCAACGCGTGGATGACTATAACAAAAACTATCATCACAAAACTTTCCATGAACTGATTATCATTTGCCCCATCCATGAAAGGTGACGCTAAGGAAGAACTAATTGCCTCTTCAGGCTGGTTATTTTCTTCCCAATGTCTCCTATCCTCACGAGTCGTGACTAATACTCCCTCCGTCCAGAATTACTTGTCATAGAAATGAATGTATCTAGACGTATTTTTAACTCTAGATACATCCATTTCTATCAATTTCTACAACAAGTAATTCGGGACGGAGGAAGTATGAAGAGAAAGAGTCACTCCACACTACCAAAACAAACTAGTTATATAGCTCTACACACAAGTGCACATACACTGTACAGCTCTCCCACAATTTATATAACATGGTGTGAAGAAAGAAAAGAAAGTATTCCAAAGTTGGAGCTATCTGCACAGTACTATACATGTCATTGTCAGACAAAGCAATGTGAAGTACACTCTCAATAACTGTGGCCATTTACTTCAAAGTTGGAGCTTGTCGCTCTATCTTTCACAACACAGTACATCAGCACCGGGTTTCAACAACCATGCAAGCAATAGAGCAAAGCAATTGCATAGATCATGAGTTCACATCTCACAATAGTACTCTTCTAGGAGCACCAAACGGTTCATGGGAATTTAAGCACAACAAATTACAAGCAGATTGACACAATAATGTGGAAGACTTGCCGGTGTTGCAAACTTCAAGTGGCAGCAACCGTGGAGGGAGGGAAGAGGGTTATCTCCACATTGTCATGAACACCCTGCAGAAGCATTTCACCATCGTAGGTGACAACTTTCCTCTTCTTGGCGGCCCGTAAGGTGCCAACTAATGCTTCAAATATGTTTGCGCATCTGTCGTCATTGAAGATGACACCAAACTTGACCTGCAAAGCACAATACTTCAATTACAAAAGTTGAAATCCATTGATTATGTTCACAAGATGCAGGAAAGCTGTGCTACAAACTTTCTCATGGATAAGTTTCTATGGTTCCTGTAAAATCATATAAGTTTCTGTGTTACAAGCCCAAGCATTGATAACGATGCTAATAGGATGCATGTTTAGAACTCACAAACACATAACCCTTTCAGTGAAATAAGAACTGCATTTAGCAAGTCTTTGAATCATGAGTTCAGTTGCCTGCTGCAGTGTTGTGCTTCACGAATATGCCATGTCAGCATAAGTATGAAACATCAAGATTTATGCAGCTCTGAAGTCTACAATAATGATGTCACGCTGACTGAAGTATTCTTGTGTCCATTTGTCTGTTTTGATGTCAAAATTTATGAAGGGTTAAAGGCTGAGGCAAGTTAAGAAATATGTGATTGACTGCTACACACAATAAGTCTCCCTCCCAAGTCCAGAGATAGGGGTGGTTATAGCCATCTCATCAAGTCGAGAAGCATATATCATTTTACAGTTTCTAGGCAAAATGGGTGGTTTTAGCCATCTCATCAAGTCCAGAAGTGTATGTCGTTTTACATTTTCTAGGTAAAAGAATGGTTTTAGGCATCTCATCGAGTCCACAAGTGTGTGTCGTTTTGGCATTGCTCTGATTAACAAGTATTTCTCCTGTTAATGCTCTTCCTTGGAGAGAGCACACCAGAATTAAGAAAAAATTAGAGGACCTAGGATTAAGAGAAGGAAATCGTGATTAACTGAGGATACTCCTTCATTCTCATGACCATGGCAAAAACGACCAACATTACTGAACAGAGGGTGTACTTAATTTAGCATTTGTCACAAAAGAGGAAGATGGAGAAATCACAGCGACGAGCCATTTTAAGCCACTAATAAGCACTATAGAACCTTACATGGCCAAGAAAGAAGAAACAAAAGGGAATATGTGACTGAAGCCTACAACATGACATAATACTAGGCAACTTGACACTTGGAATGGGAATGCAAAACCCATTAGACGGCGCAATGCGTTATTCATGTTCTTGTCTAATCTCATCCGGTTATGAGCAGGCTATAACAGCAACTTAATGGACATAACCGTCTTCCTGAAATAGTAAACATTCAGATAAAACTGTACTACAGTGTTATAAGGAAAACTTAGCCGCGGCTTGCGAAAATTCTAGAGAAAGTGCACAGTTACGCAGTAATTCTGTGTAAATTTCTTTCTCATAAAACTGTAGTGGACGTCTTGATTGCCAATCAGACTGCAGTGCCATGTGCGGCAAGCTGGTGGTTTCTGCGCGCCCAGTGGATAAAATGTGAACACACCGAACTGAATATACAGTAACCATAGGGAAATTTATACAGTAGTAAAATTCTGTCCCACAGGCAAAGAAGGGGAATTTCGTCCTATGGTTTTGATCCGATCTATTCATCAGCTTGTCAGTTATCCAGACCTTTATTTACAAAGCAGCGCCATGTGGTTTCTTAACACTTGTGCGCGTCCAGCGGATAAACTGTGAACACACCATCATACTGAACACATCACACAGTAACAATAGTAGGAAAATTTACACTTGGTAAAATTCCGTCCCACGGGCACGGAAGGGGAAATTCGCCTTACTACGGGTTTGATTCGATCTATTCACCAGCTTATCAGTTATCCAGACCATTCACTTTGTTCCAGAAGCAAATGGGTTTCATCATCAGCTATGTTCCATGGCCCTGCTTTTACTGGTCTCAGCAGCAACAACAACGAGAACAAGAAAAACACAGCCTTTCAGTCCCAAACAAGTCGGGGCAAGGCTCAGAACTACGGTGCAAATCATGGATCTGCGCTGCACGCATCATTTTCGATTCGCTCATTCAGACGGACGAATCCGCCGGCCCGTGCACACATCAGCGGAACCGCACAGGTCGCCGCGGGACCCGGCAAAACGGGCAATGGCGGGAGAACCCGCGTCGGGCGATCGGCGGCGCGCGCACCGGCGTAAGACGGCCGCGAGAATGGGGGTCGAGATCGGGGCAGAGCGCGGGGGAGACGGCGGATCTGAGACTGGTTCGTGGATACGCACCTTGTAGGAGCCGTCGGGCTGCTGCTGGCCGAGCCTCTGGATCTCCTCCCTGAGCTTCCCGACCTCCTCCTCGACGTGCCCAAGGTTCATGGCGCCTCTTCTTTCTTTCTGTGAATGATGCTTGGATCTTGTCGCAGCGGGATGCGGATTTTTTTCTTCTTAATATCTATCGGGGTAGATGGAGGAGAGCCCGCGGGTTGGTTGCTTGGTTGGTTGGTTGAAGGCTTCAGTGGCAGTGGCACCAACCGTCGAGGGGGGAGCACATGGACCGTTGGATCGTGAATGGACGGGCGAGATGAAGGCAACGACTGGGCAACCATGGATCAAGTCGCACAAAATTCACCTTACACAAAACCATGGATCAAGTCTCCATGGGACCTACATTTTTTTTAGGAAAGGTCTTCATGAGATGTTGATTTAAAAGCGGATGGATAAGCTGGTTGACACGTCTCACTCGTCAAAGGCACATGAATAATGTCAAAAAAATGGATTAAGTCTCCATGGGACTTACTCTTTTTTTTAAGAAAATGTCTCTGTGAGACTTTGATTTAAAGGCACATGGATAAGCTGGTTGACACGTCTCACTCGTCTCTGGCTGCCTTGTGTTACCTAAGGTGAGGGGCAACCCTGATTTTTTTTTACAGGGTTTGTAGTTTCTTTTAGAAAAAAAAATTGGTGGCAGGTCTCGATGGTGGTGATGGTGGAGACAATGTCGCGGAAGTGTGATGCGTCCATTTTACATCATTATTTCTTATCACAAAATTATACATATTTTACACATCATCAACCCATTCTTATATCTTTGTCTTCTTAATTTGCATGTAGCAATGGAGGAGGGGATTGTCAGAAAATTAAAAAAACGACCAATAATACTAGCAACAAAGAAACTAGTTGCTTGGAGCTTCAAAAAACCAGAAAAAGAAAACATAAAGTCTAAATTTCATGGGAAGAGAGCCAGGGGCACCGGACTCAAGTCAGGGAGGTGCCTCTGAGGCTTACACGACCTGACCTGGGCCGCGAGCCAGGGGCACCGGACTCAAGCCAGGGAGGTGCCTCTGAGGCTTACACGACCTGACCTGGGCCGCGAGCCAGAGGCACCGGACTCAAGCCAGGGAGGTGCGTGTGAGGCTTACACGGCCTGACCTGGGCCGCGAGACAGGGGCACCGGACTCAAGCCAGGGAGGTGCCTGTGAGGCTTCCACGACCTGACGTGGGCCGCGAGCCAGGGGCACCGGACTCAAGCCAGGGAGGTGCCTGTGAGGCTTCCACGCCCTGACCTGGGCCGCGAGCCAGGGGCACC
>NC_057804.1:25573498-25574276 GCF_018294505.1 Triticum aestivum | reverse complement strand
GTGATCAACTCCTTGGTCACATTGCGCATATGATGATGTCCTACCGAGTGGGCCCAGAGATACCTCTCCGTTTACACGGAGTGACAAATCCCAGTCTCGATCCGCATAAAACAATAGATACTTTCGGAGATACCTGTTGTGCACCTTTATAGTCACCCAGTTACGTTGTGACGTTTGATACACCCAAAGCATTCCTACGGTATCCAGGAGTTACACGATCTCATGGTCAAAGGAAGAGATACTTGACATTGGCAAAGCTCTAGCATACGAACTACACGATCTTTGTGCTAGGCTTAGGATTGGGTCTTGTCCATCACATCATTCTCCTAATGATGTGATCCCGTTATCAACGACATCCAATGTCCATAGCCAGGAAACCATGACTATCTGTTGATCACAACGAGCTAGTCAACTAGAGGCTCACTAGGGACATATTGTGGTCTATGTATTCACACGTGTATTACGATTTCCGGATAATACAGTTATAGCATGAATAAAAGACTATTATCATGAACAAAGAAATATAATAATAACTTATTTATTATTGCCTCTAGGGCATATTTCCAACAGGAGGTGCCTGTGAGGCTTCCACGACCTGAACTGGGCCGCGAGCCAGGGGCACCGGACTCAAGCCAGGGAGGTGCCTGTGAGGCTTACACGTGCTGACCTGGGCCGCGAGCCAGGGGCACCGGACTCAAGCCAGGGAGGTGCCTACGAGGCTTACACGGCCTGACCTGGGCCACGAGCCAGGGGCACCGAACTCAAGCCAGGGAGGTGC
>NC_057804.1:25566918-25573271 GCF_018294505.1 Triticum aestivum | reverse complement strand
TGACCTGGGTCGTGAGCCAGGGGCACCGGACTCAAGCCAGGGAGGTGCCTCTGAGGCTTACACGACCTGACCTGGGCCGCGAGCCAGAGGCACCGGACTCAAGCCAGGGAGGTGCGTGTGAGGCTTACACGGCCTGACCTGGGCCGCGAGCCAGGGGCACCGGACTCAAGCCAGGGAGGTGCCTGTGAGGCTTCCACGCCCTGACCTGGGCCGCGAGCCAGGGGCACCGGACTCAAGCCAGGGAGGTGCCTACGAGGCTTACACGACCTAACCTGGGCCGCGAGCCAGGGGCACCGGACTCAAGCCAGGGAGGTGCCTATGAGGCTTGCACGCCCTGACCTGGGTCGCGAGCCAGGGGCACCGAACTCAAGCCAGGGAGGTGTTGGGGAACGTAGCAGAAATTCAAAAATTTTCCTACGTAACACCAAGATCTATCTATGGAGAGACCAGCAACGAGTAGAAAGGGGAGTGCATCTACATACCCTTGTAGATCGCTAAGCGGAAGCGTTCAAGTGAACGGGGTTGATGGAGTCGTACTCGTCGTGATTCAGATCACCGATGATCAAGTGCCGAACGGACGGCACCTCCGCGTTCAACACACGTACAGCCCGGTGACGTCTCCCATGCCTTGATCCAGCAAGGAGAGAGGGAGAGGTTGAGGAAGACTCCATCCAACAGCAGCACAACGGCGTGGTGGTGGTGGAGGAGCGTGGCAATCCTGCAGGGCTTCGCCAAGCACCTACGGGAGAGGAGGAGGTGTCACGGGAGGGAGGGAGGCGCCAAGGGCTCAGGTGTGGATGCCCTCCCTCCCCTCCACTATATATAGGGGCAGGGGAGAAGGGGGAGGCGCAGCCTTGCCCCCTACTCCAAGAAAGGGGTGCGGCCAAGAGGGGGGGAGGAGTCCATCCTCCCCAAGGCACCTCGGAGGTGCCTTCCCCCTCGAGGACTCTTCCCTCTAGGGTTCCCTAGGCGCATGGGCCTCTTGGGGCTGGTGCCCTTGGCCCATGTAGGCCAAGGTGCACCCCCTACAGCCCATGTGGCCCCCCGGGGCAGGTGGCCCCACCCGGTGGGCCCCCGCGACCCTTCCGATGGTCCCGGTACAATACCGATGACCCCGAAACTTGTCCCGATGGCCGAAACAGGACTTCCTATATATAAATCTTTACCTCCGGACCATTCCGGAACTCCTCGTGACGTCCGGGATCTCATCCGGGACTCCGAACAACATTCGGTAACCACATACAAGCTTCCTTTATAACCCTAGCGTCATCGAACCTTAAGTGTGTAGACCCTACGGGTTCGGGATACATGCAGACATGACCGAGACGTTCTCCGGTCAATAACCAACAGCGGGATCTGGATACCCATGTTGGCTCCCACATGTTCCACGATGATCTCATCGGATGAACCACGATGTCAAGGACTTAATCAATCCCGTTTTCAATTCCCTTTGTCTATCGGTATGTTACTTGCCCGAGATTCGATCGTCGGTATCCAATACCTTGTTCAATCTCGTTACCGGCAAGTCACTTTACTCGTTCCGTAACACATCATCCCGTGATCAACTCCTTGGTCACATTGCGCATATGATGATGTCCTACCGAGTGGGCCCAGAGATACCTCTCCGTTTACACGGAGTGACAAATCCCAGTCTCGATCCGCATAAAACAATAGATACTTTCGGAGATACCTGTTGTGCACCTTTATAGTCACCCAGTTACGTTGTGACGTTTGATACACCCAAAGCATTCCTACGGTATCCAGGAGTTACACGATCTCATGGTCAAAGGAAGAGATACTTGACATTGGCAAAGCTCTAGCATACGAACTACACGATCTTTGTGCTAGGCTTAGGATTGGGTCTTGTCCATCACATCATTCTCCTAATGATGTGATCCCGTTATCAACGACATCCAATGTCCATAGCCAGGAAACCAAGACTATCTGTTGATCACAACGAGCTAGTCAACTAGAGGCTCACTAGGGACATATTGTGGTCTATGTATTCACACGTGTATTACGATTTCCGGATAATACAGTTATAGCATGAATAAAAGACTATTATCATGAACAAAGAAATATAATAATAACTTATTTATTATTGCCTCTAGGGCATATTTCCAACAGTCTCCCACTTGCACTAGAGTCAATAATCTAGTTCACATCGCCATGTGATTAACACTCACAGGTCACATCGCCATGTGACTAATACCCAAGAGTTTACTAGAGTCAGTAGTCTAGTTCACATCACTATGTGATTAACACTCAATGAGTTTTATGTTTGATCATGTTGCTTGTGAGAGAGGTTTTAGTCAACAGGTCTGAACCTTTCAGATCCGTGTGTTCTTTACAAATCTCTATGTCATCTCCTAGATGCAGCTACCACGCTCTATTTGGAACTATTCCAAACAACTGTTCTACTTGGAGCCATTCTAAATTATTGCTCCATTATATGTATCTGGTCTCTCTACTCAGAGCTATCCGGATAGGTGTCAAGCTTGCATCGTCGTAACCTTTACGACGAACTCTTTTACCACCTCCATAATCGAGAAAATTCCTTAGTCCACTAGTTACTAAGGATAACTTTGACCGCTGTCCTGTGAGCCATTCTTGGATCACTCTTGTACTCCTTGACTCATGGCAAGGCACACTTCAGGTGCGGTACACAGCATAGCATACTGAAGAGCCTACGTCTCAAGCATAGGGGACGACCTTCGTCCTTTCTCTCTATTCTGCCGTGGTCGAGCTTTAAGTCTTAACTTCGTACCTTATAACTCAGGCAAGAACTCCTTCTTTGACTGGTCCATCTTGAACACCTTCAAGATCATGTCAAGGTATGTGCTCATTTGAAAGTATTATTAAGCATTTTGATCTATCCTTATAGATCTTGATGCTCAATGTTCAAGTAGCTTAATCCAGGCTTTCCATTGAAAAACACCTTTCAAATAACCCTATATGCTTTCTAGAAATTCTACATCATCTCTGATCAACATATACTCATCAGAAATTCTATAGTGCTCCCACTCACTTCTTTGGAAATACAAGTTTCTCATAAACTTTGTACAAACCCAAAATCTTTGATCATCATCAAAGCATACATTCTAACTCCGAGATGCTCACTCCAGTCCTTAGAAGGATTGTTGGAGCTTTGCATACTTATTAGCATCTTTTGGGATTGACAAAACCTTCCGGTTGTATACAACCTTTCCTCAAGTATAACGTCGAGGAAACAATGTTTTGACATCCTATCTGCAAGATTTCATAAATAATGCAGTATTCGCTAATATAATTCCAACAGACTCTTAGCATCGCTACGAGTGAGAAAATCTCATCGTAGTCAACTCCTTGAACTTGTCGGAAAACATCTTAACGACAAGTCGAGCTTTCTTAATGGTGACATTTACCATCATTGTCTGTCTTCCTTTTGAAATCCATCTGTACTCATACATGGATCCTCTCTCGGATTTTATGGCCTCAAGCCATTTATCGGAATCCGGGCCCACCATCGCTTCTCCATAGCTCGTAGATTCATTGTTGTCCAGCAACATGACTTCCAAGACAGGATTACGTACCACTCTGAAGTAGTACGCATCCTTGTCATCCCACGAGGTTTGGTAGTGACTTGATCCGAAGTTTCATGATCAATATCATAAGCTTCCACTTCAATTGGTGTAGGTGCCACAGGAACAACTTCCTGTGCCCTGCCACACACTAGTTGAAGAGACGGTTCAATAACCTCATCAAGTCTCCACCATCCTCCCACTCAACTCTTTCGAGAGAAAACTTTCCTCGAGAAAGGACCCGATTCTCGAAACAATCCCTTATTGCTTTCGGATCTGAGACAGGAGGTATACCCAACTGTTTTGGGTGTCCTATGAAGATGCATTTTATCCGCTTTGGGTTCGAGCTTATCAATCCTGAAACTTTTCCACATAAGCGTCGCAGCCCCAAACTTTCAAGAAACGACAACTTAGGTTTCTCTAAACCATAATTCATACGGTGTCATCTCAACGGAATTATGTGGTGCCCTATTTAAAGTGAATGTGGTTGTCTCTAATGCCTAACCCATGAACAATAGTGGTAATTCGATAAGAGACATCATGGTACGCACCATATCCAATAGGGTGCAACTATGATGTTCGGACACACCATCACACTATGGTGTTCCAGGCGGTATTAATTGCGAAACAATTTCCACAATGTCTTAATTGTGTGCCAAAACTCGTAACTCAGATACTCATCTCTATGATCATATCATAGACATTTTATCCTCTTGTCACAATGATCTTCTACTTCACTCTGAAATTACTTGAACCTTTCAATAATTCAGACTTGTGTTTCATCAGGTAAATATTCTCAACATCTACTCGAATCATCTGTGAAGTAAGAACATAACGATATTCACTGCATGCCTCAGCACTCATTGGACTGGACACATCAAAATGTGTTACTTCCAACAAGTTGCTATCTTGTTCCATTTTACTGAAACCGAGGCTTTTCAGTCATCTTGCCTATGTGGTATGATTTGCATATCTCAAGTGATCCAAAATCAAGTGAGTCCAAACGATCCATTTGCATGGAGTTTCTTCATGCATATACACCAATAGACATGGTTCGCATGTCTCAAACTTTTCAAAACGAGTGAGTCCAAAGATCCATCAACATGGAGCTTCTTCATGCGTTTTATACCATTATGACTTACATGGCAGTGCCACAAGTAAGTGGTACTATCATTACTATCTTATATCTTTTGGCATGAAAATGTGTATCACTACGATCGAGATTCAATAAACCATTCAGGTTTAATACTAATCTTGATGGTAGAGGGAGCGTGCGATGTTTGATTATATCAAACTTGGAAACACTTCCAACACATATCGTCAGCTCTCCTTTAGCTAGTCTCCGTTTATTCCGCAGCCTTTTATTTCGAGTTACTAACACTTAGCAACCGAACCGGTATCTAATACCCTGGTGCTACTAGGAGTACTAGTAAAGTACACATTAACATAATGTATATCCAATATACTTCTATCGACTTTGCCAGCCTTCTCATCTACCAAGTATCTAGGGTAATTCTGCTCCAGTGGCTGTTCCCCTTATTACAGAAGCACTTAGTCTCGGGTTTGGGTTCAACCTTGGGTCTCTTCACTAGAGCAGCAGCTGAATTGCCGTTTCATGAAGTATCCCTTTGTTCCCTTGCCCTTCTTGAAACTAGTGGTTTCACCAACCATCAACAATTGATGCTCCTTCTTGATTTCTAATTTCGCGGTGTCAAACATCGTGAATACCTCAAGGATCATCTTATTTATCCCTGATATGTTATAGTTCATCACGAAGCTCTAGCGGCTCGGTGGCTATGACTTTGGAGAAACATCACTATCTCATTTGGAAGATCAACTCCCACTCGATTCAAGTGATTGTTGCACTCAGACAATCTGAGCACAAGCTCAACGATTGAGCTTTTCTCCCTTAGTTTGTGGGCTAAGAAAATCGTCGGAGGTCTTATACCTCTTGACGTGGGCACGAGCCCGAAATCCCAATTTCAGCCCTCGAAACATCTCATATGTTCCGCGACGTTTCGAAAACGTCTTTGGTGCCTCTACTTAAACCATTTAATTGAACTATCACGTAGTTATCAAAACGTGTATGTTCGATGTTCGAAACATCCACAAACGACGTTTGGGGTTCAGCACACTGAGCAGTGCATTAAGGACATAAGCTTTCTACTGTCCGCATAATTGCTACTATCAACTTTCAACTATAATTTCTCTAGGAACATATCTAAAACAGTAGAACTATAGCGAGAGCTACGACATAATTTGCAAAAGGTCTTTTGACTATGTTCAGGATAATTAAGTTCATCTCATGAACTCCCACTCAGATAGACATCCCTCTGGTCATCTAAGTGATCACATGATCCGAGTCAACTAGGCCGTGTCCGATCATCACGTGAGACGGACTAGTTAACGTCGGTGAACATCTTCATGTTGATCGTATCTACCATACGACTCATGCTCGACCTTTCGGTCTCCGTGTTCCGAGGCCATGTCTGCACATGCTAGGCTCGTCAAGTTAACCCTAAGTGTTTTCGCTGTGTAAAACTGTCTTACACCCGTTGTATGTGAACGTAAGAATCCATCACACCCGATCATCACGTGGTGCTTAGAAGCGACGAACTGTAGCAACGGTGCATAGTTAGGGGAGAACACTTCTTGAAATTTTGTAAGGGATCATCTTATTTACTACCGTCGTCCTAAGTAAACAAGATGCATAAACATGATAAACATCACATGCAATCAAATAGTGACATGATATGGCCAATATCATTTTGCTCCTTTTGATCTTCATCTTCG
>NC_057804.1:25537954-25566908 GCF_018294505.1 Triticum aestivum | reverse complement strand
ACGAGGCTTACACGGCCTGACCTGGGCCGCGAGCCAGGGGCACCGAACTCAAGCCAGGGAGGTGCCTACGAGGCTTGCACGACCTGACCTGGGCCGTGAGCCAGGGGCACCGGACTCAAGCCAGGGAGGTGCCTGTGAGGCTTACACGAGCTGACCTGGGCCGCGAGCCAGGGGCACCGGACTCAAGCCAGGGAGGTGCCTATGAGGCTTGCACGCCCTGACCTGGGTCGGGAGCCAGGGGCACCGGACTCAAGCCAGGGAGGTGCCTGTGAGGCTTGCACGCCCTGACCTGGGTCGCGAGCCAGGGGCACCGGACTCAAGCCAGGGAGGTGCCTGTGAGGCTTGCACGCCCTGACCTGGGCCGCGAGCCAGGGGCACCGGACTCAAGCCAGGGAGGTGCCTGTGAGGCTTACACGAGCTGACCTAGGCCGCGAGCCAGGGGCACCGGACTCAAGCCAGGGAGGTGCCTACGAGGCTTACACGGTCTGACCTGGGCCACGAGCCAGGGGCACCGAACTCAAGCCAGGGAGGTGCCTACGAGGCTTACACGGCCTGACCTGGGCCGCGAGCCAGGGGCACCGAACTCAAGCCAGGGAGGTGCCTATGAGGCTTGCACAAGGCACCACTGCCTCTCTCCAGCGCCCCTGGTCATATTTGACCCTCAAACCTATGCCTCTTATTTACATGAATTTTTCACCACAATCTTCAAGGTGGAAACATAACAAAACACTTCTCTCTCACAGAGGACTGATATGCCGGGATCATTCCCCTTCGGACAGGGGAAATCAAAGCCATCAGCATCACCAACACTATATTCATTGTGGGGGAGGATCATCACCGACTCCAATCTTTGCTAGCACCATCTCCATCATTACCTTCATCTCCGTCCTCTTTTCAATCTATGAAATATTACCTCGGATCTGTTGTTGAGACCACTTCACGATGTTAATTGCTGCTTGGGGAGTTGATGTCTAGTGCTTTACTGATGAAGATTTGTATGTTCAGATTGTTATATATGTTATTACCCCATTTGATTAAGATTCCTTGTGAGTAATCCATTATGCTTGAGGACTTAGGAGGAACCAAATTGTTAGCAACCATGTGGAATTGCATAAAGTTCAATGTTGCTTCTCAGGCTCAAGTTATTTCTTTTACCATGTCCAATAAGGTCAAATCTACTGCTAGTGCTACGGTCCAAACAACTCTTCCACCGCGTCGGCATCCGGCGGCATCGGGAGGATCACTGCCCCAAAACCACTGACGCGCGGGAGGACGCAACACGCGCCCCCCACCCCCAACCCCTGCCGTCTGACCGCCGAACCACCACGCGCGGACGTGGACGTCGCGAGCGGTGGCACGGCACGCCTCCGCAACAACCACTCCCACCCCCACGCGGCCTCTCGACCCCCCTCCTCCCACTCCCACGAGCGGCCAAGCAGCGGAGACGAGCTAGCAAGGCGGCGGCAGATGGAGGGGGAGGGGGAGGGGGAGGTGAGGAGGGACATGTGGGGGCAGGAGTACCGGACGGCGTCGCCGGACTGCGCGGCGGCGCTGGACGACTACTACGCGCAGACCATGGCCTTCGGCCGCGGCCGGGGGCGCGCCGTGCTCCGCGCGGCCGCCGCCGACCCGTCCTGCGCGCTCGCCGCGCTGCACGCCGCGCACTTCGTCGGCCCGCGCGACCGCGCCGGGGCCGCCGCCTTCCTCGCCGCCGCAGCCGGCAGCCTCGTAAGTCTCCCGTCCGCTCGGTCAGTCTCCTCGCTCCTTTTCCCCTTCCGAATCCTCCCTTGACCTTCAGCGTGTTCGCCTGCTTCAAACCAGGGCAAGGCGACGGGGTACGAGCGGGCGGTGTTCCGGGCGCTCTCGGCGCTCGTCGGCGAGGACAGGGACACGGAGGTGGCCATCGAGCGCCATTTCCAGGTTCGCTCTCGCGGCTTGATTCGATTTCTCCTGCAGATTTGGAAACTGGAAGTGTGTGCTACTGCGGAAGACGACCACCAATTGACTGATGAAACTGAATATCATGCTTGTATGTGACAGTTGCTCAAGGAATTCCCCAGGGATCTCATGTCCCTCAAGAGGGCGCAGCTCCTCTGCTTCTATGTCGGACGCCCGGACACATCCCTCGAATTTGTTCAACAAGTAAGCTCAGTATTTACCACAAAGAGGTGTGGTTTTGTGCTTACAATTTCATATTTAACACCCGGGGATAGCAATGCCGTTTCTTTTGTGAATTGGGTGCACTTGTGTGGGACAACTTTTAGTAACACCCGCAGAAACTTCCAGCGAAATAAAATTAAGTAGTTGCTCAAAGGAGTTGTATGCCTGCTGCTGTTTCCTAACATCAGGGTAGGTAGCCCGCTGAATGAAACCAGTGACAGTGTAATAACTTTTTACCATGTTCATTAGAAGTTGTGTGGTTGTGCTGATATCCAAATGCAGAAACTTCAAATCAAGCAGCTCCTCGTATGAAAATGCTACTGTACTAAGAAAGTACTCTTTCTGACTGATTCATGTCGCTCATTGCTGATCAGGTTTTGCCGGAGAACCAAGATCGGAACTATATATATGGCATGCTTGCTTTCCCTTTGCTAGAGCTTGGAAGAATGGACGAAGCTGAGGTAGCTGCTCGCAAAGGCTTGGCTATAAACAAGAACGACTTCTGGTCACAGCATAATGTATGTGGATGTTTTGTCATTTGGCTATATTTGGCTTTGGTGATTACATCTAGTTGCTGACTTGTAAGTGGTATGAACCTTATATACCTGGTGACATAGGTATTTAGTAGATCAGTCACATACTTAACCTGCTGAATAATAGCATCAAGCATTTTTTTAATCTTGTTGATGCCATATACGTGTGTAAAGAAATAGCTTTCCAAGTATGAGAGTATTTTGAGGTATCGAATATACAGAGATCCAGTGTTTAGACTTGCTAACTTAGAACAAATTACCATCGACAAAAATAACAAGCGTTCAGAACTTATTATAACCATAAACTGAACTAAAACTATGCAATAGGATAGAGATCAAACTCTGCTAATCAAGATGTTAAAATCCTCCTCTAGGCCACAGTCACTTGATACAGTTTCAACTTTCAACTAAATGAATCCAATAGCAATTAGCACACTATGCTGCAACTTTAATGCTCTGCTCCTTTCACAGAGTCCTTCGCCTTAATTACCACTGGAAATTCTTTCATACTTAGCACAGATTGTCCTAATAAAACTGAATACCAGGCTCATGTCTACCGTTAAATATTCAATAATCATCCAGGGCTGATTGCTAGCTGATTAAAACAGTTGACCTATCCATAAGTCTTAAGTTACAGTTAAATCCCATGCCAGGGAACAAAATGGTTTACTCCCTACTTGATCGAGATGTACTCGTGGCATCGTTTAGGATGATTAGAAGGCAACATGACCCTGGATAACTCATAGGGGAGTGATGCGTTGCACATCACCAAGGGTTGGTAGTGTGGATGCTTTGTGCTGTGCTGCAAACTCTGCCAAACGAGGTTTTTCTTGCAGGATCTGCACATAGACCCAAGTAGTTCTTGAACTGTTTCCTTTTTCATGAAAAAGGTCTATGGCCCTGCTCTTTATTCAAAACTTTTCCAATGTTTAGAGTTCTTGGACTGGACAAATATGACACAATCAGTTTCATTTAGCTTAGCTGGTGAGTCATTCAGATGCTTATAACCTTATTTCTTCTAACTTTGATCCTCTGTATTCCATGTCCTTACATTTTCATTTCTTTGGAAGACACAATAGTAAAGACTTTCTTTGTGAAAGAGAAGTCATGGTGATTTTCTTGTTATGACGGGATATGTCTGTATGTTCTTAGTGAATTCTCCTCATGCAAGGGCTGTTAAATTAAATAACTTACCTTAGCATACGAGTTTTACTAGCTGACCTGTGCACATTAAGGCAAGAAAACGTTCTTTAATACAAGCTACATCCTACATTCTATCTTGCAGATGTGCCATGTTTTCCAGCAGGAATGTCGCTTCAGAGAAGCTACTGAATTCATGGAATCATGTTCTCCATCATGGACAGCATGCTCATCATTTATGTATGCGGTTCTCCACTTGATACCCTTTCTAGTGATGCGAATAAAAAAGCAGGAATGTGATTTCTTAGAAAATCTGTTTCCTTCTTCTTTGTAGGTTTACCCACAACTGGTGGCATGTGGCAGTCTGTTACTTGGAAGGTGAATCCCCTATTAGGAAAGTTCTGGAGGTATATGATCAAAACATCATGAAGGAACTCGATAGAAGTGATTGTGAGCCAGCAGAGGTATTATAATGTCATTGGTAATTTTTTTTCCCAGATATTGACATCCGAGACAGACACTGAATAATTCTCATCACTTCAGGTGTACTTGAATGCTCTCGGTTTGCTACTCCGTTTATATATACGTGGTGAGATAGGTCCGGCCAAAGAGAGGCTAACAACATTGCTAGATGAGCTTAAGAATGAGGTACTACTGGAAACATTTTTCATATACTCCCTCCGTTCCGATTTACTCGTCGTGGTTTTAGTTCAAATTAGAAGATGTAGATTTAATTGTGTTGCCTATTCTTAAGAGCATTTTAAGATATAAACTAAAGCTATAAGAGATCCATTCTTCTGACTATTCCAGTTTGAACTTTCTCCAGTCCATTTGGCATGCGGAATGGCTCCTTGATTTACTTTTATTATGGGCATTACCATGTATGAATGAAATTGAAGCAGCAGAAAATCTGCTGGACTCACTACGATCAAGGTCAGATATCTGAATGGTTCTCTTTTACTGGAAACAGAAGACTGTCATGCTACAAGTGTTCTCAACATTTGTTGACTGTCATGTTACAAGTGTTCTCAATATTTGTTTTCTTTCGTTCAGAGTCTCTTCAATGGACACGAAGAGACAGCAACTGATGCACAAGGCAATTCAGGTGTGCTAAATTCTTTATGCAAGGTCAAATGCTATTGGAGAGCCACATGTACAGTGTAATTATTACCTAAGAGAACATTGACAGTTTGAAGGAAAAAAAGTATTAATATTCTTGAAAAGTGGGATGCTCGATTTTGGTTCCTAAATCTGACTGTGACACAGTAATACGTTCATTTGTGGTGGACTGATATCAAATAATGTTGCTTTCCAGTATCTCTTGTTATTTCGTAATTTCCTCTACTTCTTGCTTGCTTGTCTATTGCATCATTCGTTCTCAGTGATAAAATCACAAATTTTCGGTGGGGAAGTTGATCGACTTTTTGCTGCCATTTGTTGTTCTCTTTGTTACAGCTAGCCGATGCTGTTTATAAATATGGAAAAGGAGAGCACAAGGCGGTGTTTGACACCCTGGGTCCAGACTTCGATGGGCTTGGCTATAAAGTAGGATCACCAAACATAGTCTTTCAAGACAAGTAGTCATGAATTTGCTTTTACTGAACATCAACACATGGTACATACAATCAGATGATTGGTGCATCGGATGAACAAGTGGACGTCTTCAATGAAGTTTGGTACACTGTGCTAATAGATGCTGGAGAGACATCTACAGGTAGTTGGTCTTCAATGCTTGAAAAAGATAACTAGTAATTTTTTTTGTTGCCCTTTATATGAGGAGCTAGCTAACACAATTTGGATTGTGCACAGCAATTGAGCTGCTCGTCAAACAAATCAGCAAACGACAGGGCGCGCCTTTCCTGTGGCGCTTGCTGGTAGAGTGCTTTTGCAACCACATTGCTTTCTTTCCATTTTATACACTGTATTCTCACTGTTGTCTCTTAACCGACTCACTAAAGGTTTGAAAACTTTCATCCAAAATGCAGCATCTGTGAACTCATGAGCTGATAGCCTTACAGAAAATGAACTTGGCATGTATCAACTTACACCAATCCACCAAACTGGTTGAGAATTTTATCTGGAATTTAGAAATTGTTGTGGCTCATAATACAAGATGATTTGTCTATTTGGACACTGATGAAACTGTTGTGTCTTGAAGGTGACATCCGACCACCAATATCTATGAAAATTGGTTGACTCGCGTGAACGTAATTGTGCATTATTATAAAGTTGAATTTCACGATGAGCCTAGTAGTAACACTAATTTGATGTTGTCGATTCTAGCAATTGACCCTCCTACGAATGTAGCTGCCTTTGCAGTGGATGATATTAGCATCCCTTTTCTCTGATCTAAAAATGATTATAATAGCAACTCTGCAAACTCAGTTGAGCTGCGATCATTAGACATAAGAAGACATTCCCCAGATGCCGGAACTCTTATCTGTACCCCAGTAACTCTGATGAAGACCATGATATTATCATCGCTTTTGATTTGCGCTTTTTTTTTTTTTTGCAGGAGAAAGCATACGCAGTGGAGGGCAGAGCCGAGGATGCTTCAGTGGCTGCCGAGAAGGCAAATGCTCTACAAGCTGCTCATTTTCATTAGCTTCGCGGAAAGGTTACTTGTACTTGTTGATGTATGTATGCATGGGTGTAACTATTGTTGCTGGCACGCACGCACAATTTTTTTTTATTTTAGAAAAGGAGGATGACCCCCGGCCTCTGCATCTGGGAGATGCATACGGCTATGTATGCATGGGTGTAACTATTGTTGCTGGCACGCACGCACAATGGGTGGAAGTTTATCTGATAGTAATAATTCGTAAAGATACCAGATTAGCTTCTGAAAGCTCGGAGGCTCAGAGTGGTGTTCTGTTTGTCTCGAGGCATATCGCCATCCCTTTATGAAAGATTTGGTTGAAGCGAAGCTCGCTCTCAGACGAGCTAGGATACCCCATCCAATTGAAGACAATTCAGTGGTTTATAGTTGATACAAAGAAAAAGGAAAGAGGGCTAGAAAGGGTTATTTGATTGCTCTTTTGGTCTATTTGGTTTCTGCCCTACCTCTAATACTGGACTGATAGCACATGAAACACCTTCATATATCGAACTGGTAATGTCGGCGGCTATAAGCCAACTATAACAGAGGGCAAAAGTCTGTTATTCCTATGCAGCAATCCCTCTGTTAACTCTTAAGGATACTTGAACCCATCAAACGGTGTAAGATTGCTGAATGGTGTCGATGTCAAGGCCCTTCAGCTTCACAACCGACTCCACATGCCCCTTGAGAGTGTGAAGCTCCCTGAGCCTGCCATGAATCACCAACAAGCACATAATCAGATTCATAACTTTCAAGAAATATGGCAGATTATGGAAAGCATCCCACAAATGGAATTCTTCAATTTGCAAAGTGCTTCAATTCTTCAATTCTGTGCATGGGCCCACTCGAGCTCCCTCTCTTCCTTACCAAAGTGCTTCTTCCTTGTAAACGCGGTCTATAGCGAAAGAAAAACAAATGAACCATCAGAAACCAAACAGCAACCAAATGAAGCAGCAACCAAACAGTGAACATTTGCGCCATTGTGTATAAAACCAAATGAGTGTTAAAATGGCGAGTGTTCTGAGCAAGAGGAGGCGATGAGAGGTGAATTTGTTCCAATCAAAAGAAAAGGGTGCAATTTGTTCCGCTCGAGAGGAAAAAAGCGCAGTCCGTTATTTTTGTTGAAAAGTCACGAAAAATAATAGTGCCCAAGATACACGTAAATCTATCGCCATGAGAAGGCAGAAAGAGACCCCTTTGCCCTGTGCGTCTTTTTTTTTTTTGCGGGAACCTGTGCATCATATTTTATCTTGCTGGCCAAAAATACCCGGCATGAAGCACCAGATGCTTCGAGGCCAAAATGCAAACAAGCAACTCCTGCTCTCCAACTTTAAGTGAAGTTGCCCTCCACTTCTCATACATATCCACTTTTTATTTTAAACTTTTAATTTCCAGAGAGTTGCTACGTGTGCAGACCAACACATGTACTCCCTCCGTTCCTAAATATAAGACCTTCTAAAGATTTTAATAGAGACTATATACAGAGCAAAATGAGTGAATCTATACTCTAAAATACGTCTATATACATCCGTACGTAGTTCATATTAAAATCTCTAAACTCAGCTCCACTACCCGTCCGCCACCCCATCAAGTGGGACGCCTTGTTGTGCTAGGAGGAGGATAACGACAACCTCGCCCTCCGTGTCGCGCTCTAACGCTCGCATGTGGACTATAAATAAAGAGAAACAAAGTAAGTAGCTCTCTTGCTATTTGTTTCTCCGTAGGGGTCAAAAGAACAGGGATAACTACCTGCAAATAATAACATAGGAAAATAAAAAGCAAAATAAGAAAATCAGTTGGAAAATAAAATTGGATTCATTTAAGATGGACAGAATGGAACCAGGGTCCATTGGATGGAAGTAGATTGTGTCAAAAAAGGTCAGTTTTCGACAACCATGCATGTGCCTCAACTGGTTCTTGTGCTCCTTAACAAGTGTGATTTGTAGAACATAACCTCAGCACCATTATGGAGTGGACAGGGGACAGACGAGAGATCAGAATGGAACATCCACGTGAGAAAAAGATCAATGGCCGTCCATCTAGGATCGCACTTCACATCGTATAGGAGAATGAGAGGCCTCGGTCTTGGTTTCCAAGTAGCTGCCCATAGGACAGTTTGAACCAGAATGGTGAGCATGAGTTTTGGCAACCTCCACACAAGCACGCCATGAGATTCCTCAAACATCAACATCTTAATCGCCCCCATGACCCCCCAAACGCCTGTGAAACGTGACCGGTCGTGAGAAATATCGGGATCGACAGCATAAGCAGGGTTGCCTTAATAGCAGTAAGCACATTACATGCCAGTGCTACAAGGCAACGCGCCAAGCGCTATTTGGCCGCAGCAGCACATCCAGAGGGCGTCCACCACAAGGCAAAAAAATTACGAAGCACCCCTTTGCCGCAGCAGCAACACCGAGTATTATCGCAATATTACATTAGGAATGGTTTTTTTTTTGTGGACCGGAATCTTACTTCATGATCCTGGAAAGATGGCAGAAAACAAGATGCAAGTTCCTCATCATCACCTATCAGACAGATATCTTTGAAGATTTACCTACAATCATGCTCAAGATAAAGATGCCGGGCAAAAGTACACATGAGATTCATCAGTTTCTGGAAGACGAACCCAAGTTACCAAAATTGCGCAAAATGGTGTTGCCACCAAATGTTAACAAAGATGAATGAATATTCACATGAAGTTTACTTCTGGCAATTCGCAGCCTTTTCGGTTATTTTGCCGTTAGCTGCGCCCTTGTGAAAAGGCCAGAAACTAGCCAGCCGTTCAAGCACCCCAGCGCCCTTGGAGAAGTATCCTAAGGCTTGTGGAGTAGCCGGGGGAAAGTCCTCGGGGGGCATGGCGAATGGCCGCACCATCTTCTCAAACTTGTCCAGTGTCAGGCAAGAGCCAACTTCCTGCAGCCTCTCGGGCCCCATTATCGGCAGGGTGTGCTCCTGGAGCAATGGAGATGTTTCACTGGTTTTGTCCTGGACCAACCATACGTTCTGTTAGTAACCTCGAATGCATGGAGTACGAAGCAAGCAGAGACTTCCAGATTGTGAATAGAGAGGCGTGGGTGAGTACCTCGAGAGGGCTGAGATCAGCGCCACGACTGAATGTCATTTCGATCCGGAACCTTTTCTCATCTTCTAAAGGAACCTGTAAATAGTAGATTTGGTGAGCATCAGAAGTTTCCAAGTACAAGGATAATACCGATATTGGCAAAGAGCACCTATATGGATATTCTGTGGATGCTACAAAATCAGATGAAAGTTACAACCAACTTTCCATGTATAGTAACATTTTGATAGGCATGCTGGATGTATAGCTAGAGGCAGTAGGGAAAAACACCCAAAAAGAAAGTGCACTTTTATTGCTATCACTTTGTGAAGAATATAATGGAACACTTGATTTAAAGAGAGAACCGACACTAATACCATTTCAACTAACATTGATCTCTCTCACATCACACAATTGTTCCATCCTTGCAGACACTACACATGACGTACAGGATAGGACTATATGGATGGAAAGTAGGTTTGCCATCAATGCACAAGATCAGATAAATAGAATTCTGAGCTACCAGCAATCCTATTCCCAACTTCATTACATGAGCAATGGAATGGTTCTAGAGCGTTCATGCATAGACCATAAATAGACCAAGGCTTTTCCAGGCAAAAAGGGTCAGACTACAAGGGGACGCCACTACTTAGTCACATAACACCTTATTGATAGGAAATGACCCTATCATAAAGTATTATCAAATAACCATTTTCATGACATTTCAAAAATAACCAAATCCTAACTCATTTGGAAAAATGACTTGCCTACTACGCCATCCCAGGTAAATGGTAACCAGAAATACTAACAAAAACTAACACTTGGATACATACCCTTTAGAGAAGACAAACAAATTCAAAGTACAAGATTCAGGACACACCAATTCAGTGTGAGACAAATAACAAATACTGAAGAGATTATGTCACTTGGCATAATCAATAGATGATTTGATGCCCAATTTCATATACTGATGAAATACAGAGATCCCAACATAGCAAATGGAGATGGTATATTAGGTTATAGTTTTCCCATGACTGAGGAATGAAGAAATATCAAATTGCACTGGATGCTATATAAAATCACCCCTCAGTCCATCAGTGAAATGACGCTGCACCAGACAATTGGCAGGCAACACTCCATGCTGCATACATAACTAGCAATAGTGACAGCCCCCAACACAACCGAGTTATTTTGATCGAAAGCAAAACAGCTAGTTAAGCACCAAAACTCCCCTCAATTGTAGTTAATACAGGTTTACATGAGTATTGCAAGTAGGGCATTTGAGCACTGAAGATAGCTTTCTGAAGAAAATGGATGAACGATACTTCATTCCCACAAGAGTATTTGAGTAAGATAGCTTTTTCAAGAAAAGGTTCAACAATACTTGATTCTAGTACTCCCTCCGTTTTTATTTACTCTGCATATTAGGTTTGACTGAAGTCAAACTTCATAAAGTTTGACCAAGTTTATAGAAAAAAATATAAACATTTAACATAACAAGTCTATATGATGTGAAAGTACATTCAATAATGAATCTAATGGTATTGATTTGTTATTGTATATGTTAATATTTTTGTTTATAAATTTTATCAAAGTTTACAAAGCTTGACTTTGACCAAAGCTAATACGCGGGCTAAATAAAAACGGAGGGAGTATAAGGTTAGGAAACTTTCAGCTCAAAATCTTTTGAAAATGCTAACTCATATAAATATTAGAAATATGCAGGATTATTTATAATTACAATATAATAAAGGTGAAGACTGTTGACAGACATATTGAGAAATATCCTTACCTCTGTATTTTCGAACATTCTAAGCACAATATTGCTCATGTAATCAAGCTCCCTGGTTCTATGTAGTCGGTCCAAAGTACTTTGGCAGACAAGGCTATCCTCTCCGTGTAGAGACTCATCCAAGTTGCAATACCGAAGGACATTCATCAATGAGTGTATATGGGACTCCTGGTGGGGAAATTGCACAAGTCAGCACTTGGATTTCCAAAATGATGATCCGAACAAAGTACAGAAGTGCTCTGGTGTACCGATGTGAAATAAAGCCTTGTGCGGACATGTCGGTCTGGTGTCTTCACATTTGCATACCTGAAATAAAGTATTATTAGAACAATAAAATTTGTATGCAAATCAGTATAAACTTACTGTCGCAATAATCTGAAAAAACATGCACGCACTTAGGATCTAAGCGGTATTTAGTTTCTCTATCATCTTCATCTTCTTGGTCCATTGACTTTTCACTCGTCGTGCTAGATCTTCTTCCATCCTCATTTCTTACTTGAATCTTTTGCTGGTGCTCTACTTCTTTTGTTGGTAGGAATAAAGCTTCATCTTCAGTAAACTTCGGGTCAGCAACACAAATAGCTTCTTCACGAGTGTTCCGTAAATCAATTAGAACTTTTCCCATTAACCGGCGTGCTATCTAGGAAAGCCAATAAAAGTAAAGAACACATAAATAAATCAACATCTGGAGATAGCGTATGCATAGTATGCATACGATGTTCTACAATGACGAAAAAAGACAGTGCATGTCTAGCTTGACAACAAACCTTTGATCCAATTTTTAGTTTTTGCTTTGGGTTGATCCCGTACTCATTTGGAATAACACCATCAGCAAGAAGCTACAAGAATCAGTGTTAGATAAGGTTTGAAGAACATGTAAAACACTCCAAAGAACTTATCGACGTCAATGAACTATCGTAGAGCCTGGGCAAATAATTAAGGCACTGAGCTAGCTACCGTTTGCCCATTAAACTACCAACAAAATTTGCACGATTGGCTCAAATTCGTATGGAGCTTCCTCGGCTGAGACCGGGCAACTGCCCAGGGTCGGCGGGAGCTAGCTCCGCCACTGAAACTGAATGTCCTACAATGGATCTAAGAAAGAGAAGGAATGTTAAAACACGTAGTTACATAGTCTCGCTCACAGATCACTTCAACTTAAGAATTGTATCATCGGTTAAATTGAAATGGTCATTACAGTCCTATGATTATGGTTATTTTAAAGATTCAACATATGTGCCTCCAGTAAGCAGGCAAGGCTCTATCCAATACAATGATACAATAGGGCGCCTTTCCAAACTTGTGGCTAGAAAACAATGAATTCACAGCTTTGGTGAAATGATATCCCCAAAGCTTTGCTTGTCATAAGTACTCGGTTGCTTCTATCAAAATAATGTGGCTATATGATGTAAATACAAAATATATGCTTAATCAATAACTTCCATATATAGAATCAAAAGAAATATCAAACAGAAGAGTACGAAATGTAAACTTGCTTACTTGAGCAACTTTGTAAAGCTCTTCCAAACCCTTAAGATTGAGATGAGCATTATGCACGAGGTCATATCTGTCATGGCATTCAGTAGTTCAGTTGTAAGGCTTACGTGTTACGCCAGTTACAGATTGTTGTATTAGGATGATGATGTAATTATTCTCAAGGGAAAAATGAGCATATTATGTATAAGCTGAACAACAGCACACACATCAATTTCTAACTTTCTGAAGTTTGTTGAGCTAGTTTTGTTTCTATGTTTTGGAAGTTTAAACCATGGATATCTTCATGTCATATTAAGCATTTATACACTGAAGGGGCATTGATTGTTTCAAATGGATGAAGGATGCAAGCTAGTATATGGGAAAAAGTTAATTTGCCCTCCTTAAATACGGAGATCACTTACTTGCACGAGTCATAGACATCTGGAATCTGTGTAATGTCAAATCGGCTGCACAGTGATTTAAAAAGCACCATGAGTGACATAAGCTCAAAAGAAAACTCAAAAAATGATTTACAACATCAAGAAAAATTCTGAAGGTGAAACACTTTACTCACTCCTTTCTTTCATTATATAAATCTCTCTCAAGTTTTTTCCATCGAGCAAACATCAAGAGGAAGCTTTCACTACCACAAGGTAAGCCAGCAGCAATACGAGCAACATCAATTGTTGTTTTCCCAAGAGCCTTTGCTTGGTCGTATCTAGAAAATGAGCTTGTCAGCGCAAGCTTCTCCTCTTCGCCTTCAGCACGCAGCTTGACTTGTGCAGTAACTTGTTTCGTCAACTTGGCCTAATCAATGTACAATAAGGAGAGTCATTAGTTGCAACATAAAAAAAAGTATGCGGCTTAGAAATTTTATCTAGGACTGAAACCAAACATTTTTTGTACTGAAACCCTACAGGAATCGACTATAACACACACAAAGACGGGAACTAACACACACAAAGACGGGAACTAACACACACAAAGACAGGAACTAGCAAATTTAATTATGTGCAAGAATTTTCGAAATAATTGTGTGATGTTGATGCAATTAAGACAGAAGTTGTGTGTGCATCCCTAACTCCATATGACAGCACACCCTGCACTTAGGCAACAGACTGATAGTAGACCTACATGCCAACTCACCAGCAGACAGCTGTTACATAGTGCACTGCACCGCCACAAATTCTAAACTTTCATTTGCTTAGCTTAGACTGGTTATCTTCATGATCCCACCAAAGAGTCGGCACATTGGGTGTGATGAATCTATAGTAGTGAGCTTTGGGTGTCACCAACCAAATTTTCTTAAAATTATTTGAATGGCAGAAGATCTACCCAGACTTCTTGATATCTTATTTGAGGCAACTCATAAAAATATTGTTTGCAACATTATGACTTGAAGTACAATTAAAAAAGTGACGAAGTATTTTTCATCATGAATTATTCAAAACAGAACAGCAAGTACAACATTGATAAATATTGTGAATAATGCTAGATATGTTTAAAACAAAAGATTTATCTTAGATCCATTCAATATACTTTACCATCTTAGGAAGAAGTTCAGAAGCATTTGGAGGCAATCCTGCACCATCAACCATCCATGGAAACTCCACCGATCCATTGGTATTATCTGCTTTGGCATTTGAAATGATGATTTCATGCAATCTAGCCTGAAAAGCAAATCAGTTTACTGAACATTAGCTAACAATAAACGATGAACAAAACTCACGTGATATTTAAGACAATTAAGAGGCAGCGGGAACTGGGAACATGCTAGCTCTTCAAAGATATACGAGTTTAATACAGTGGAATTTCGTATTTTTCCTATAACTACTGACTGAATATCACATCACAGAGCTTCTGAAGATTGCCAAACAACAGTAAGAATTATTGAGGTAGCAGTTAGATTCAACATTCATGGGTGTGAAAATTTAACAGAACTGCTTGTGGTCACAGCAGTTCATAGAAGCTACATACTTAAGAGGCAACATTATCATCTCCTATATGTTCCAAGGCAAGACCTAAACAATGTGGAAACTTTGGCATGGTGGGATCTGCCTCGAGCTAAAAACAAATAGTGACATAGCTGTGCATGTGCTGCCTTTTCCCAGGAACTCTAGACACCCACTTGAACCCAGGTGAAAAATACAGTGTGTTTATCAAATTTTGAAAGCAAACCTTAGCTTCATCCATCTCAATGCTAGCATCTTCCAATCCATCTAGCATAGACGAATCTTTACTTACTAGAGAGACCTGAAAATGTTAATACAAAAGATAAATTTGAGAGAGGTGAAATTAAGGAACAAATGAATCAGCTAGAAAACAAGCAACAGACCAGTATGGGAGTTAGTTGCCCTTCCAAGTCAAGAAGACCTTTCGCAAATGCTGCAGCAGACATCTGACATGTACACCATCAGAAACAAATGAATCAGGATTGACTATTAGCATATGAGAAAAAATTATGCATGCCAATATGTATTTTGAAATGAGTTGCTCAAACCCCAGTCCTAGACAGAAGATACACTTAACATAAAAAAGGGCAGCCCGGTGCATGTAGCTCCCGCTTGCGCAGGATCCGGGGAAGGGTCCAACCACTTTGGATCTATTGTACGCAGCCTTTCCCTACATTTCTGTAAGAGGCTGTTTCCAGGACTTGAACCCATGACCTCATGGTCACAACGCAACAGCTTTTACCACTGCGCCAAGGCTCCCCTTTAGAAGATACACTTAACATAAGCGAAAGAAAATAAGGACGATATCGAAAGAGAAAAAGGAGCTGCTCAGCAGAAGGATCCATGAGGGGATCTGCTCAGTCTTCCTCCTGCCCTGACGCCCTAGTCTTCTTCACCAACATTGGCACCCCAAATAGCGTAACATGCCTACTATTATTAGGGCATCTCATGCTGCCATGAATGTTACTGAAAATACCAGGAACAAGAAATAAAAAAATCAAGCTTTTCCCATACTCTCTTCACTATTGTCACCAGTGACAACATCAGCTTTGGCACACTCAACATTTTGCTCGAGGCAAACTTCCTCCAGGAGAGCCAACCCAGGAGGCCCAAAGTTCCTTTCTAGATACCTGACTGCTCAAGTCTCACCTTGAGATTTAAAATGAGACCACCCAGGGACCAGCTGCAAGTAGCATTTTATTACAGAAGAAACTACAAGACAACATCATGAACCCTGCTAGGTCTCAACTGCGAGTGGACAGCATGCGCACTCACACTGCTAGCCAGCCGAGTGATGCTCGGATCTCCATATTGTCCTACGCTTTTCGTAGTTTAAACATACACAGATATCGAGCTAGTTACCACAGCACAAAGTATTTGAGTTCTCACCATTACATAGCAAGAAGCATGAACTTTTGCAACCTAAGTTGAAATTATCTAAAAGGATTTCAAAGGTGCTATGGATTGAAAAGGACAGCTAAAAGAATTACCTGAACACGTCCTTCATCTGAACTGTATATTTTCAAATCATGTCTGTACGTGCTATGAAGGCGAAGCAGACCTGTTCCTTCCCCTGATTCAGGATTCCATACTAGTCAGAATAACAGTTTCAAGTGCAAGAAATGTAATTCAAGTGCAAGACAAAAGAAGTTTCATAAGTATTAAAACAACTGGAAAATATAATAAGCCGAATGGAGTTTTATGATCGCTTATCCGTTTTACGATCATTATAAGCTGCATGACATCTAATGACCCCAACAAAGCACCAACTACTCTTAATTCCAAGTTCCCACCTTCGTCACCTATATCTAAACTTGCTTGCCATATTAGAATATTTTATAACTAAAATTGTTGGAGCTATGAAGGGGAGCCTTGGCGCAGCGGTAAAGCATTGTCTTGTGACCATGAGGTCATGGGTTCGAGCCCTAGAGACAGCCTCTTGCAGAAATGCAGGGGAAGGCTGCGTACAAAAGACCCTTCCTCGGACCCTGCGCGAGCGGGGGCTGCGTGCACCGTGCTGCCCTATTTTTAAAAAGAAAAATTGTTGGAGGCTTGGAGATATTTAAGTGGCATGAAGTTAAAGGTCAGGAACACATTATGGTGAATTGGTGATTTTGAAGTTTAGTGAGCAGACAGGAACACATTATTAGGAACACTCAGCTATGACCATCATCATTTCTCAAATTCCAGACCTTCAACACAATTTTCTCTTGAGAACATCGTTAGAGATCACACAAAATTGTGCCAAAATAAATATTTTCTCTCAAGAATATCCAATATTTTACTCTTTTCACGAGATAATAGAAACAACAAGAATGTGAACAATAACCTGGATAAATGTTGTTTCTGAAAAATCTTCCCAGTTCTTCTGCCTGAATGAAGATCATAAAAAAAATGCCATTACAATAGATGTATGTTGAATTGTTGATTACTAAATACTAATATAGATGCATGAAATTTGTTCTTCCATCATATCAAAATTTGACAAGTAGCTTGCCTCACTGAACATAAGAATATTTGAAAATTGAAATGACAGAAATGGCAGTTGATAAGAGTAATATTATTTAAAGATCCTGGTTGCATACACTGTTGACTACTATAGTGATTGTGAAAGACAAAAAATAGTCTTTGTGCTAGACTGGCAACAGTTTTTGCTGCCCTATCTACCAAACAAGAAGCTATGGACCAAAATGTACTACTACTTCAAGTAACAATGGAAAAGAACTTCTCTAACTCATAGATTACGTCAATCTACAAAAAGATGACGACTATGCTTGCATATGCTAACATGTGGCAGGTATTGAGAATGCTTTGAAGTTGGAGTATTTCCTAGGCCCAGCATGCATGAGGGCGTGGAACCATTACAATAGTTGCTCCTTTACTTTAAAGCAATCATGGATTTGCAGTTCTCAACACTAGAGCTTGTATTTACACATAGTTAAAGGCACGCCTAAGCGAGCGCTTAAGTGCGCCTAGGCTCTAGGCGATAGCAAAACGCCTAGCACATAACTGCGCTTAATCTGCACATAAGCATGCGCTTTGGTCAGAAAAGCGCAAGGCGGTGGCAAAACGCACAATTAACGCCTAGCGCTTTTTTGAACTATGTATTTACATAATGTGTATCCAAATATCGTTGATTGTGGTTCTCTGCACTCTGCAGAGGAGACCCTGTGGTCAGTTGGCTTGCATTGTGCCCAGGCTTTACAAAACTTTTAGCTCTGCCACTGGTAACAGAGCATAGGAAAAGGCAAAATATTCCTCTAAACATCTGTACTGAATGACTGGATGTTACTATGCTAGTTATAATAAATTACATTTGGAAATGAATAGCTCGACTGAATTATCAGAAAAGTTGACATCAGAAGATAGAATAACAAAGTAAAAAATTAGAAGTACAAACCTGCTTTCTCCCAGCATGAGTGAGTACACCACCATATTTCAGAATCATCAGGGCTTCTATTGGCCGATCCTCTTCACCTTCACCATTGTGCTCTGGAACTTTAATCCATTTAAGTGGCTTTAGCTGCACTTTCCGATAAATACCCGAGAAATGCCCACCCTAGAATTGCAGAAAATACTACAAGTAATTAGTTCTCGGTGTTCATTAAAAGATCAGTGCAACGTCTCAATGGCATAAGTCAGCATCCATTAGAAGACTGAGTGGATACATATATATAGTACAAGCAGTTGTGTTCTTTTTCCAGTAAGCTTGTTCTGGTACTAGATACAGATATAGATGTGTAAGACAATTTAAAAGGTTGTATTCATTCATTTACAACAGGGAAATAATAGGTGAACAAATTGGCATGTATAGTTCTTGCAACAGCATGCAAGTCATACGGAGAGACAGAAAGGAAGAAATGATCAAAACATTCGACAACTTTGTTGATTAAATTTTTAAAAGTAGCATTCATGCATGCCATGAGTGAATATCCTGAATTGGCAGCAAAGACTACTAGTGCACTCCTGCAGTTAGCTAACAGGAAGCACACTGGACATTGATATCCATTTGCTAATACCATAATAATGAAAACCGTCTAAAGGGGCATACCTAGTACAAAGCAACAGCAAGGAACAACAAACTACTTTGGATAAAAAAATCGAACTTGAAACATAAGTTTGTCCAAGCACATAAGGAATTTGAACTTGAAACAATTTACTGATGTATATGAAATAAAGGGAATATCCTTTTATCAAGTTTCCGTCTTTTTTTTCTTATCTTATACCAAACTGAAGTGGTGTGTATGGTTGCACTAGCATAGATATCCAACATTTAGCATGTCACATGACCATAGCAAATGTGATGGACAGGCAGATTTGAATAAACAGACATCACCTCCTCCAGTACTGCTTTGACTTGACGAAGCTTTTCAATATGCTCCAAATCTTCAGCATCACTATCACTCTCCTGACCTGACCTAAAAGATACACAAAACAATTCCAGATTTTGTCATGAAAGTACAGTTGAACAAACAAAAAGATCGAACTTCCGAAAGTTCGGAAGCATGTTAGATTTAAGTAATTTAGCCATTTAGTAAATACACAAATTATTTACTTCTTCCAGCACATGATACCTAGTTGGTGGCACAAGTTGTCTTGTGGCATCTAGCAAGTCTTGTAACTGTACTGCACTTTTCAGTTTTGTCTGCCAGGAAAGCACAAAACTGTCATACAATTTGAGCAACAATAGGTTAAGATTTTTTTTTCTCTAACATCACCAATAGGTTAAATTAAAACTTGAGATTAAACAAAGAGGATACCTCAGCTCTTGGCTTTCCACCATTGTACTTCAACATCAAATTCAGAAGCTTTTCCTCTGTAACTTTCAGTTTCACCTTCTGCTTTGGTGTCCGATCACCACTAAACAGATATGTGATGTAAGGATATAGCACTAACTCGTTAACAGCAACCATTCATGACAGTAAAACAGCGGTAAAAGCCTTACTGGCGTATCACAACAACGACGCAGCGTAGTTCTTCTGACTGACCGAATGTACCAATGATCCCACTTCCCTGTCGTGTAAGGCCTTCAGTAGACTGATCTGGTGCTTTAGATTTCCAAGGAAGGGTTGGAGGAATGGTTGATGAAAGATGAGGAGCTTTTGCATCAAGAAATATTTTTCGCATGATGCATGCAGCATCGTCATAATACCTGAATCATAGAAGAGTTTGTCCAAACGTTTCAGCGCACATTATCATACACATTCTTCAAAAGTAATGAAAATGAGAATCAAGGAAATCACTTGTAAGAGTTTTTTACAAAGCTCCATCCATTAACATCACAAACGTATGATCTTCCATCGCACCTTAAGAGATCAAAACCACAAACCTGTAGAAAACAACACAATAACTCAGTGAACAGATAATTAAGAAATATTATGACAAAGAGAAACGGTTATCAGAAGAAGAAAGCAGCATACATCGTACTTAGAAAACATCTAATCATATACTATATGAACATAATCTAACTAAAAAGCACGGACACGGGGACGGAAAGACGGGGATACGCATACGGGGACACGGGATACGGCATTTTTCAAAAACAGCCATTCGGGGATACAGCGGGGTATATAAATATATAAAAAAAATACTAGCATGTAATAAAGATTTAATGATAATTTTTAGATCATAGATTTTCTACTGGATATATGTTTTTTGTAAAGGAATTACTGGATATATGTTGCCTCATTTATATTAATAAAAGACTTTGGGGCAGCCTATAGTCCATATGAACCCTCCACTCAGGCCCATGCAGCTCTCCACTCAGGCCCATGTAAGGTCCAGTTCCTGAAACCCTAGACTAGTCAGCTCCTCTAGTCGTTCTCTTCTCGTTTCCTCCAGCCGCCTGAGAGCTGCAGAGAGCAGAAGAAAAGACTGCGCCGCCGTTTATATCTTCTTCCTCTCTGCTGGCTGCAGTCCCCATCTTTCTCCCCGCCCGATCCTTCTTCCTTGTCCTCGAACGCCTTGCCATCTTCCTCTCTGCTTGATGGATGTTCTTCATCGGGGGAAGAGCTGGGCTTGGGGGAAACGGCGACGGCGAGCGGGTGACCAGAGAAGCGAGTCCAGGCAGCTGCAGCCTCGAGCCTAGGCTGTGGCGGCGACGCTGGCTTCCGAATCCCCACCGTGAACACACCGTATCTGTCGTATCCCGATTTCTTTCCCCTTTTTTAATTCGGAAAAGATGGGATACTGCGGGATACGTGTATCCCGGCGTATCCACGCATGTCCCCGTATCCCCCCGTACTAGGACGGCAATTCGGCAGTTTCTGCCGTATCCATGCTTTGTAGTAATCTAATGCTCCGTATTGACTTTCCAAAAGATGGCATGTATGCGAGATTCAACCAACTTGCATCGCTATCTCTAAGTGTCATATTTGGTTTGTTGTTTTTTGTCTAAAGGTCCAAACATGAAACTGATTATTTAGTTTAACCATGATTGCCTATTGCCTAAGGGGAAAAGCCAAATTTCAATCATGAACTCTAGCAGAAGTTCACTTTTGAACCCTAAATCCTAAAACTGTGTGAAAGCAACCATTAACTATTGGAACAGTCTATTTTTCAACCTCAAGTGGCTCCACAAGTGGTTTTGGCTGACGTGGATGGCATGAGTCTACAAACTCATTGCCACATCACTGAAATTTCATGGCATTTTTTCTCAGTTTCCCCTTTTTCTTCCTTCCCTGGTATTTTTTGTGAAAGATTTTATCCTAATGCTGTAATTTTTTAGACTGCTTGTTCCATAGTGTTTGTTTTCATAACCCAGAAACCACAATCCCATGTTTCCAAGAACTCTCTCTCTCGGTGTCTCCCTATCAATGGCACTGACGTGGAGGACACATGGCATCCACGTCACCAAAACTAGAACCACTTAAGGGTGAAAAGTGGACTATTTCAATAGTTCAAGGTTGCAGTTCAAACAGTTTTATAGTTTAGGACTGATGAAAAGTGAACTTGTGCTAGAATTTAGGGGGAAGTGGACTTTTTTCCTTTCCTAAATGGCCTACAGTTGACAAGACCAGTTGATCAGGAAAAAATATAGCCATTTTTTAAATAAAAGAGAACTACAAAAAAGATGAAACAAAATGCTTTCTGGCAGTCCAATGCCCAGCAACATGTCAGACAAAAAAAGATAACAGATGATAAATTTAATGGGAATAAGAAACGAAATGCTAAAGGTACAACCAACAAGAATGAAAAATGAAAACAGGAGATAAGAGACACCAACTTAAGTAGGAAATGTATAGAATGATATGAGCAGGCATTAAAACTCTGAAAATAGCATATGGCATACATGTACATTTAAAAAACAGTACCCCCTCTGATCCAAAATAAGTGTTGTGGTTTTAGTTCAAATTTAACCTAAAACCATGACACTTATTTTGGATCAGAGGGAGTATTAGATTAAGAGCACAATATTTGGCACCATTAGTTATTGAATTATTATAAAATTAAAGTATTATGAAACTGAAATCAAGTATAAGGCTTTAGGTGGAGTATATGGTTTTTCTTTTCTGTAGAAAGTGAAAAGTACAAGTCATGTAGCCATGTATTTTGATTGTCGAGTTATAAAACAACTAGAGAAATACTGTACAAAAATTTTAGGAAACTAATAAGATCATAAGCCCATTACAGCATGACTTCAATAATTCACCATCAGACAAAATAAAATAATAATTGAGGGTAGCTATTCATTTCCAGGGACAACTATAAATAAAGAGAAACAAAAAGCAGTGTTACCATCTGTCTAAAAGCATTGCAGACATCTCTTGCCATTTGTTTCTCCATAGGGGTCAAAAGAACAGGATAACGTACCTTCAAATAATAACATAGGAAAATAAGAACAAAAAAAAAGATCAGTTGGAAAGTGAAAATTGGATCATTTAAGAAGCTGAACGGAATGGGACCAGGGTCCATGGGATGGAAGAAGTAGATTGTGTCAAAAAGGTCGACCTAATGGTTAAGAAGTAGCCAAACACAAAAATGCAGTTTTCAACAACCATGTGCCACAAAACACAGGCCAGGCTGGAGAAGAGTACCACCATGTTGACCTGGCAGATGTAATCCTTTCTTGGAAGATAACTCTAATAAAAGTTCACATCCGTGAGGACTTGAACCTGAGTTGTGGGATTGTACATCCACTCTCCCCATGCAGTAAGCTAGGCTTACTTCCTGACATATGTACATCTCAGCAGAGACCTATTAGTTTTTACTTTACATGTGTTATATTATCATTCATTGGGTTAAGTGGCAAACATAGCAACATCTATGGGAAAGTTTCCATAAAGAAATGTACATTAAATTGGAGTTTTACATCAGTATTCACATAATCATATAAAGAAATATTCCATGGATAGTCAAAAGATAAACTAGGGAGTATTTGAATCGTTGTTGAAAAAAAGAGTATCTGAATCTGGACTATGCAAAGAATATGGAAGTGTAATATCCAGACTATACGAAGGATATGGAAGTGTAATATCTTACTTCTTTCCCGTCAGGATTCCTCATAACAACACCATCAACAACTGGTGATTTGCGTGCCTCGGCATGCGCATATCCTGGGCCAACTGTGTAAACCTGAAAAGGCACGTTTTAATACTTCTAGCTAGATAAAAAACAATTTGTAGAGTAAATATTGCATGGCACAATTTACGTCATGAAAGACTATCTTGCAACTAGACAAAGCATGTCATGCAAGGACTAAGCAGGGACAGTGGGTCAGTTTGGTTTGCATCCATAAGTCCATGCCTGGGATAAATATGTGCCTGGACTAGGCCTGGAAAGATGGTGCTTTTCTACCTGGCCAGGCTCGCATGTGATAAGGCTGTTTGGTTCATGCCTGGCGTGGCAAAGGATCAAGTGGGAACCACACATGTGCTAGCTGCTACATTAGTACGAATTAATAATCCTAGGCAACTGTTGTAGAGGCCAGGCAGCGGCCAGGCATCCAAATTCGGACGCCTGAGGCAGGCTAAGTGCGTGCCTACATTTTTTGACCAGGCTAAGTACAAAAATTGGTCCCCAGGCCAGGCTAGTTCAGGCATCGTGAGGCTATCAACCAAACGCTCGTCAGGCAGTTTTCAGGCATGACCCAGGCCAGGCACCAAAGGCCCAGGACACCAACCAAACTGACTCAGTGTGCATGTCATTAAAGTATACATAAATAAACACAAGAACTAAGCAGTGACAGCAAGCATGTCTTTAAGATATACATAAATAAACACAAGAACTTCAGAAAGGCATCTTACTTTCACATCTGTCCCACCGGTAGGCATGAATTCCTCATAAATGTAAGATCCCTCACGCCTAACTCTCCTGACATCAGGATGAAATTCACTAGATCGGTTACCAACCTACATTTATTCAGCAATATAAAGTTTAAATTTGCATCCCAATAAAAGAAATGTTTATAAAAATAATACATAAGGCATAAGGAATTTTCTCAGTTTCCTGTTCTGCTTTGTTAAGTACTTAAAATGACAAAAGGTGAGCTAGTACTTCAGTTCTACACAGGGAAATTGCTTATCTATATAGAAATATATTCGTCAAGGAGAAAGTGTCAACAGGATTGTGTTTTGAGTCCTTAAATGACCAAACACTTCGAGTTTCTACCTATTTTTGCAGTACTTATGAATGGTAACTGGCCAGACAATGGCTCTGATACCCAAATAAATACTCCCTCCGTCCCACAATATAAGACGTTTTTGCAAGCTATGTTAGTTTGCAAAACGTCTTATATTATGGGACGGAGGGAGTAATTTATAAAACCAGTAGCCTCGCTCACTCATTCACACAAATCCTCCAAAATTCATGTGTTTATTTGTTGTGCGCCATCCAAAGGCATCACCTGCAAAGCCCCTGTGTTTTGAAATCATGTATCCATTTCAAAAAAAATCATGTAGGAACCTGGAGGACATGGAGGGGACAACATGGAGGGGACAGAAGGCGAAGGAGGTGGAGAATACCGGCTTCAAGCTGTGGTACACGGGGACGGCTGCAAACAGAAATGGAGTAGACATCTTGCTCAACAAGAGCCTCAAGTATGGAGTGGTAGACGTCAAGAGACATGGGGACCGGATTATCCTGGTCAAGCTGGTAGTTGGGGACTTGGTTCTCAATGTTATCAGCGCATATACCCTGCAAGTAGGCCACAATGAGAACACCAAGAGGGAGTTCTGGGAAGGCCTGGAGGACATGGTTAGGAGTGTACCGATTGGCAAGAAGCTCTTCATAGGAGACCTCAATGGCCACGTGGGTACATCTAACATATGTTTTGAAGGGGTGCACGGGGGCTTTGGTTATGGCATCAAGAATCAAGAAGGAGAAGATGTCTTAAGCTTTGCTCTAGCCTACGACATGATCATAGCTAACACCCTCTTCCAAAAGAGAGAATCACATCTACTGACTTTTAGTAGTGGTCAACACTCTAGCCAGATTGATTTCATCCTCTCGGGAAGAGAAGACAGGTGTGTGTGCCTACATTGTAAGGTGATACCTGGAGAGAGTGTTGTCCCTCAGCATAAGCTGGTGGTGGCTGACTTCCGCTTTCAGATTCGTGTCCAGCGGGATAAGCGTGCCAAAGTCGCTAGAACGAAGTGGTGGAAGCTCAAGGGGGAGGGAGTGTCCTGCAGGATAAGCGTGCCAAAGTCGCTAGAACGAAGTGGTGGAAGCTCAAGGGGGAGGGAGCTCAGGCGTTCAAGGAGAGGGTCATTAAGGAGGGCCCTTGGGAGGAAGGAGGCGATGCAAACAATATGTGGATGAAGATGGTGACTTGCATTCGTAAGGTAGCCTCAAAGGAGTTTGGAGTGTCCAGGGGAAGTAAAAGAGAAGCTAAAGATACCTGGTGGTGGAATGATGATGTCCAGAAGGCTATTAAGGAGAAGAAAGATTGATTTAGATGCCTCTACCTAGATAGGAGTGTAGACAACATAGAGAAGTACAAGATGGCAAAGAAGGCCGCAAAGCGAGCTGCGTGTGAAGCAAGGAGTCGGGCGTATGAGGACCTCTACCAGCGGTTAGACACGAAGGAAGGCGAAAGGGACATCTAAAGATGGCCAAGATCCAAGAGAGGAAAACGAGGGATGTTGACCAAGTCAAACACATCAAGGACGAAACAGACCAGCTCCTGGTGAAGGACGAGGAGATTAAGCATAGATGGCGGGAGTACTTTGACAAGCTGTTCAATGGGGAAATTGAGAGCTCTACCATTGAATTGGATGACTCCTTTGATGATACCAGCAGACGTTTTGTGCAGCGAATCCAGGAGTCGGAGGTCAAGGAGGCTTTAAAAAGGATGAAAGGAGGCAAGGCGATGGGCCCTGATTGTATCCCCATTGAGGTGTGGAGAGGCCTCAGAGACATAGCTATACTATGGCTAACTAAGCTTTTCAACCTCAATTTTCGGGCAAACAAGATGCCAGAAGAATGGAGGCGGAGTATATTAGAACCAATCTTCAAGAACAAGGGGGGTGTTCAGAGTTGTACTAATTACCGTGGAATTAAGTTGATGAGCCATACAATGAAGCTATGGGAGAGAGTCATTGAGCACCACTTAAGAAGTATGACAAGCATGACCAAAAATCAGTTTGGTTTCATGCCTGGGAGGCCGACCATGGAAGCCATTTTCTTGGTACGACAACTCATGGAGAGATACAGGGAGCAAAAGAAGGACCTGCATATGGTGTTCATTGACTTGGAGAAGGCCTACGATAAGATACCGCGGAATGTCATGTGGTGGGCCTTGGAGAAACACAAAGTCCCAGCAAAGTACATTACCCTCATCGAGGACATGTATGATAATGTTGTGACAAGTGTTCAAGCAAGTGATGGCGACACTGATGACTTCCCAATTAAAATAGGACCGCACCAGGGGTCAGCTTTGAGCCCTTATCTTTTCGCTCTAGTGATGGATGAGGTCACAAGGAATATACAAGGACATATCCCATGGTGTATGCTCTTTGCGGATGATGTGATGCTAGTCGATGATAGTCGGACGGAGTCAATAGGAAGTTAGAGCTATGGAGACAAACCTTGGAATCCAAAAGTTTTAGACTTAGTAGAACTAAAACTGAGACATGAGGTGCGGTTTCAGTACCTAGTTACGAGGAGGAGGTTAGCCTTGACGGCCAGGTGGTGTCTCAGAAGAACACCTTTAGATATGAAGATGTGAATCATCGAATCAAAGCCGAATGGATGGAGTGGCGCCAAGCTTCTGGCATTCTCTATGACAAGAGAGTGCCACAAAAGCTAAAAGGCAAGTTCTATAGGACGGCGGTTCGACCCGCAATGTTATATGGCGCTGAGTGTTGGCCGGCTAAAAGGCGACATGTTAAACAGTTAGGTGTGGCGGAGATCCGCATGTTGAGATGGATGTGTGACCACACAAGGAAGGACCGAGTCCGGAATGATGACATACGAGATAGAGTTGGGGTAGCGCCGATTGAGGAGAAGCTTGTCCAACATCGTTTGAGATGGTTTGGGCATATTCAGCGCAGGCCTCCAGAAGTGCCAGCGGACGGCTAAAGCATGCCGATAATGTCAAGAGAGGTCGGGGTAGACCGAACTTGACATGGGAGGAATCCATAAAGAGGGATCTGAAGGACTGGAGTATCGACAGAGAACTAGCCATGGACAAGGGTGCATGGAAGCTTGCTATCCATGTGTCAGAACCATGAGTTGGTTGCGAGATCTTACGGGTTTCACCTCTAGCCTACCCCCAACTTGTTTGGGACTAAAGACTTTGTTGTTGTTGTTGTTGTTGTTGTTCTAGGAACCTAAAGTGACATCTCAACCCCTGCATTTTTCCTATTCCAAAGGACCCAAATTTTGATATGCTCCCAACTCCCATCATAGAGATAAATTGGGTAAATCAAGGTCCCAAGTGTCCCAAATTAAAGAAAACCAAAGCCCAAACCAACAACTTCAAGATTGACTGTCCAAAGTATTATTGTCTTATTACGTTATTTTATTTCCATAGTTCAGAGCATCTAAAACATGGATAGACAGCCCTGGGTAATATGAACTCCAGAGGGTAATCTTATTACATTATTATTTCATCTTTTTTCATAGGTCAAAGCATTTGAAAGTTGATAGGCTTTAAACAATGGGAAACAGATTATCGTAATAAGCAACCTACATCCAAATGATATGCTGATTTAAAAGTTTACCTTACGGAATAGTTCTTTCATTCCACCACCAGCAGAATTAGGATAATAAATCATTATTCTATGGTCATCGCCTGAATTAAAAACAAAAACAAACGAAATCAGTGGCATATATAAGTATATAACTAGTCATTTCAAGTGAATATAACCTCATAATATGTGTATAATCAATAGGCTAATAAATTGTAGTCCTACGGACAGCCCCTGAATAAAAACACAAAAATAAAGGAATCACATGGCATGTAACTCTATAACTGAACTTGTTATAAGCAAATAATAACCTCATAATGTGTATTATAATAAAGAGATTGAATATATAGTTCCTTGTTCACTCTCAAAACTTCTTCTGGCATGCAGCAAAATCAGCACAATACTACACCAGTACCATTAAGAACTAATTCAGGACAAAGTGGCAAATATCAGTGTAGAGAATGAAATTGATTTGATAAATATTGAAACATTACCATTAGCAGGTTTCTCCACAAAGGGCTTAAGAAAGCGCTTTCCATGGATCTCCACAAAATCTTCTTGCTCAATGAAGTGGTCTAGCTCTTGGTATGGATACTCTCTATTGACAAGAGCATAATTCGGTACAGGAATTCCATACTTCTCAAGATGCTTATGCATAAAAGTGATGGCAGTTAGGTCAGTTTTCCACAGAAAAAGACAGAAGATTAAATAAGAAAACATGAATAATATTCAGCAAACTGTTAAAAATCTGTTACCGAATGAAAGGGGGTAACATGCAATATAACAGTGGGTATCAATGTTTAGAATACTATGGTATGTGATAGCCATATAACATACAATATTTGGGCCTTAAAAAGGAACATGCAATATTTAGAATGCTTGGTATGGTCAGTGGCTATCAAATTAAACAGCTGTTACATAGCCAAGCTGAAACTGATTTGGATCAAAACTCAACAGAAACAACTGTCACTATTCTTGACGCTTCAACACAAGCATGTTCATGTGCTTCAAATGTACCAAAGAACATGTTAGCTAATAATATGATATTGCTGACTTTTAGATGAATATCTGACATATCACATCCACAGGGCACACAAAAACCGATGAGGCT
>NC_057804.1:25535185-25537682 GCF_018294505.1 Triticum aestivum | reverse complement strand
TACCTATTGCTAGTACTCTGGTGAAATCCAGTAAGAGAAATGCACATGAATATGGTTGCCAACAATGATAATCTGCATGTTGTCAATACTACTTGCATTAATCTTCATGTCGCTGACACATGGAGACAATATCTACTTCACTAACAGAGAAGGTCAGAAAGCTCTTTATAGGACAATTGTGCAAACTGAAGATGAGGGTTTCCAGAAAGTTTATATCCTAAAGGGAATATAGCCATAAGTTGGAAAAAAAATGCAATTATTTCCAAAACTATAGTAAATAGCTGATCTGATAACATGCAGAAAAATATCTCCATTGAACACAAGGCACATGCAGAAAAAATACATAAGTTGCGCTGGAGTGTATTTGATCACAGAATGAAGACTCTGATCTACTGTGTGCCAAAGAAGGTATTGAATGAATTCTCCAGTGGGAATAGTACCTCGTATACTTTTCTACGGTCATGAAGGAGGTATTGTGGCTCGAGTTCATTCACTACAAATGGTCTGGCAATCAAACAAAAAAAATGGTGTTAGAGAATACAAGTTAACTGGAAGATATGAACAAACTAACCTCAAGAATATTAAACAGAGAAGGTAACCTCTGTGGCTCTGTCCACTTCAGAGATAAGGTTTTGCCATTTACAACGTGAGGTAGTACTTATTCAAGTTCTATTTTCGTAACTAAGTAGCAAAAATATTGCAGTGATTGCACGAATAAGTGAAAGTCCCACTTTCTCGTTGCTTTCTTTCGATCAACTCACATTCACTGAGCATGGTAATGACTGTTAATCTGCTCTCCTACAGGATCAACAATGTAATTGTTTGTTGTCTGTTTTGAGTTTTTGACTGACAGTGTCAAGATATATACAGAAATTTTCAAAAGACTTTAGAAGCCACAACATTATTGAAGATCAATTAGCAAAACTTTGAACATAAGCCCTTCACTTAAGCATGTATGTGTGTATAAACATTAATCAGAACATAAGGTTAAGAACTGAGAAATGAGCAAAATACCAAATAGTTTGAATATGCTCTACTCTTATGTTCCTAGTGCTAGATGTTCAAACCAGCATAAATGTTTGTGAGAACAACATTAAGACAAGATACATTAAGATTAACATGAGACACTAGCCTTCCGACACATTATACCTTGAAACAAAGGTGTTTGATAAAACATGAAGATATGCCTAGACCTACAGAACAAGCGTAGAGAGAATCCAACCATACTTTCGTAAAGCTGCATAAGCCTGAGCTTTCTGAAGGGGAAACCCAGACGAACAGAAGGCAATCAAGCAGTCACATTTTGGCCAACTGAAAATCAAATGGTAGGCAAATGAGATGTTACTCGTAAACATACAGGCACACACGCATTACGTTTTATGGCCTTCAGTCAAAAGGTGTACTGAAGGAATATGGATAGATTCTACTAAAAATGAACAATGATTAAGCTATAAATAACCTGAGTTCTCATTACATACAATTCAATAGGATCCTCGAGAATAACCTTATCTCCAAATATTATGATCTGCAAAATAGTTAAATGAAATGCAGAGTGATAACTGGTCTGAACTCTGAAAGGCTCCAGCAACAGGTACCTTTGCCCATGAACTATAGCCAGAACTTTAAACATGGCAAGAAGACATTAAAATTAATTACGCTACAGTACAGTGGTACTGAGATAGCACAAGATGAAATTAAGTAGAAGACCAAAACAACACATATCACCATGGACGGATCAAAGCAATGAATGAATGAATGAAGCATGTGCAGCTACTTGAATTATACTAGTAGTAACAAAGGATAAAACATGACGAACCATTCCTACTAGTACTAGGCCAGGGCCAGCCTTGGAATAAAGTGGATGGTCAATGACGTGGTCCCCCCCCCCTAAAAAGTTGAGATACCAATGTATCAAATGAACCAATATAACATGGAAGTAGACCAGATCTGACCAAAAGTTGAAATTCGCATTGCATTCTAGGCGTTATTTATTGGCAAGGAATCCTGAGGAACCATATCCAGCCATCAATCCATAGCTTATAGTACGCCCGTACCATGAGTCAACCATTTGGTATAAAAATCATAAGAATGTCGAGCACTGTAGCGCGAATATTCAGTTTTGCCGACGAGGGTGCTTAAAGTAATAGTAGGCCAAAGAAAGGCCCACCACACAATAATCTGCAGTGAGTAATTATATCAAAGTGCATATTCGGGGGCCTATTTGCCATAACCCGGAAAATCGGGGACGGGCCGCAAAAGCAACGACCACCACATATGACATGATGGAGACCGCGTGCATATTATATTCAAACAAAAGATGCAGAATAAATTGGTATCCACAGAGATTCACGGATGTCTCGCCATAAGATATTTCGAAAAATCTGAAAAAAGAAATCACATCACATGCGATTCTCCGCCGTCCACTCATCTCCGTGGCTGGCTGGATAGCGAGTAGCTTGCTTCAATCGCGGTACACTCGTTCCCCCTTTTTTCCGCA